>NW_021319223.1:266405-355566 GCF_001605985.2 Dendrobium catenatum
TTGATACCACTAAAGTTTGTCACGACCCGACCGACGGGACGGATCCCGCTCGCACCGGGTCTCCATGACAGAAACCTGACTGACCAGGATCTGGCTTTGGAATTTGGTACTGAACTAATCTTCCAAAATATATCAACTCGACAACACACAAACAGAACAACCAGAGCTACTATAATCACAAATCAGCGGAACAAAAACATCTATTTTCTTTCTTTTCCTCAAAAATCATCTAAAATACGGTACATGCTAGCAGAAAAAAACAGAAAAAGCCATGACCGTACAAAAATCAAAAGTAAAAAAGTACCTATACGATCGACTCTGAACTCTAGTCCTGGACTTCCTTCCCTTTCCCAGAACCTGAAAACCACCAGAAAACAAGGGTGAGCTCAACAGCTCAGCAAAGCAACAAACCTCAATCAAAATTCCAGAATCCAAAACCAAACCATCAGACAGAAATCCGAAATCAGAAACGGCAAAACAGAATCGATTCACGAACAGAAAGAATCGAAAATCAGAACTTATTACGGACAGGATATCACAATCAGAATCAGAGTCGTACAGATCAGATTCACCTCAGAATACAAATCAAGAACAGAATAAATTCAACAGAGTCAGAATCGTCTACAGAAAATCAACAGAAAGATATCACCTAGGAATAGATCGAAATCAGATCAGAAATTAGATGGCAGATTCATATCAACAGAACCAGATACATAAATCTAGAATCAGATAATGCGGATATCAGATATTTAATTATAGCTAAGCTAAACTAAACAGAATCACTTACGGATTCTGACCCTTATGTCTCCCTTGTGCTCACGGCACCAGAAATTCGCTGAATAAATTAATAGCTAAGCATAAATGTGCCACGGCAGAACATAGAGTAATCCTCTGGATCCGGGACAGAACAGAAATTTTCCAATTTTGAAGCTCAACTAAAATTTCCCCAGACACTACGAATCTCATAGGATTCAGGCCCCTTATAGCTCCCTTTATAGCTATACACATAGCATTTCAATTCAGAAGAAATCCGTGCCAATTCAGAAATCAGATAAAAAATCGGCAGCACAACGGCAGGTAGACAGAATTTACCACAAAATTCCTGCAAAGAAAATTTACCAAATTCGCACAGCAATATAGATAATCACATTCCGAAACACTTTTATTTACTGCCACAGGAGAATTTACCATTTCACAGAAACATTGTAGTCTACGAAAAACTCCGCCCGAATCAAAAATACTCCGACAAAAAATCTTCGGAAAATACCAAAATGTGCACACTCGGCACGCAACAATTACGGAAAGTTACGCAGTAAAAACTGAACACACAATCAAAAGATACGGAACGAAAAACCGTAACGGAAACAAATCCGTGACAGAATATATCGCCAAAACTCGACGGAACTAAAAAATTGAGAAAGGCGGAATGTGCCTTACCTCGCGTACAGCAATATTCTAAACAGTCTCTTCGGATGGAAACGGCTCCGCGTCGTCCGAAAATTCAACTTTCTCCAAATAATCCTCGATGTTCTCTCTCCTCAATATATTTTTATTTTTAATTTGATTTTCTTCTCTCTTCAAAACGACTGATTTCAGCTTTATAAACCTTCAGATCGGCCCGGCCGATCGCCAGTATCGTCCCGGAGATCAGACCAAAATTCAATCGTCCCGATCGCCCTGGACGATTCCAGAACTATTCTCAGGCATATTTTCTTACAGTGCCGATCGGCCTGGACGAGTCCCTCGCTGGACGATGTGTACAAAAAATCACCTTGGAGCAAAACTGGCAAAATCTGGAAGACAAACTTTCCCACTGATCGCCAGGACGATCCAGATCGTTCCCTGGACCCGATCTCTGGAGCAGATTTTTTTATATTACACCAAGCCCTTATAACTCCCTTTGTATAGCATATACAATAGCATATCAATTCAGAGAAATCCGGACAAAATCAGAAATCAGACAAAAATCGGGCAGCACAACGGCAGTATACGGAATTTACACAATTTTCCTGAAAATTATAATTTACCAAATTCGTACATAATGTAGATAATAACATTTCAGAACATTTATTCTACTGCACAGATAATTTTCACTTCACAGAAAAATCCAGTCGACTAAAAACTTCCGTCGAATCAAAAAGCACCGGACAAAAAATCTTCAGAAAATAATCAAAATGTGCACACTCGGCACATAACAATATACAGAAAGTTACACGGCAAAACTGAACTAATCAAAAGATACGGACGAAAATCGCGTTAACGAAAACAAAATCCGAAGAAAACACCGCAAACACGACGGTTCTGAAAAATTGAGAAAGGCAGAATGTGTCTTACCTTGCGATACAACAATATCTCGAACAGTCTCTTCTTTGGTTTTGGATTCTGAGAATTTTGATTGGGGTTTATTGCTTTGCTGAGCTGTTGAGCTCATTCTCGTTTTCTGGTGGTTTTCAGGTTCTGGGAAAGGGAAGGAAGTCCAGGACTAGAGTTCAGAGTCCGATCTGTGATAGGTACTTTTGTACTTTTGATTTTTGTACGGTCATGGCTTTTCTTATGTATTTCTTCTGTTAATCATGTACCGTATTTGTAGATGATTGTTTTGAGGAAAAGAAAGAAAAATATAGATGATTTGTTCCGCTGCATTTGATGATTCATAGTATCTCTGGTTTGTTCTGTGTGTTGGTGTTTGAGTTGAAATAATTTGGAAGATTTAGTTCAGTAAGCAAATTCCAAATCCAGATCCTGGTCAGTCAGTCTGTTCCGTTCCGTGTCGCGACCCGGTGCGAGCGGGATCCGTTCCGGTCGGGTCGGGTCGTGACACAAGCACAACCAAGCTGACCAATCGTTACTTACGCTGCATCAAGGCGACACTCGTCTATACCTTCTCGTCTACGTAGACGATATTCTGCTAACCGGAAATAGCTCAACTGCTATCTCTGAACTACTACAAAAATTGCAAACCAAGTTCACAATGAAACACATGGGTCCAGCCAACTACTTCCTCGGGATACAGATTGAAACTCACCCAGATAAGTATCATTTATCTCAAAGTTTATACGCCAATTCAATTCTTCAATTAGCTGATCTTACATTGTGTAATCCACTTGCTAACCCATCCTGCACTAAAATTCTGCCTCAGACCTCCGACGACCATCCATGCTTTGATCAAAACACCTACAGGAGGATCATCGGATCACTGCAATACTTAACGCTCACTCAGCCGTATATTGCATTTTCCGTCAACATGCTTTCACAACACATGCATGACCCGGCAGCTATTCACACATCTCTTTTAAAACGCCTTTTACGCTACATCAAATGCACAAATGATCTCGACATACCAATCACGAGATCAAATCTTCTTCTCCGCACTTTTTCGGACGCCGACTGGGCGGCCGATCCAGTTTCCCGGAAGTCAATCTCCGGTTTTTGCACCTTCCTTGGCGACACTATAGTTTCTTGTACAGTCAAGAAACAAACCACCGTCTCTCGGTCCTCTACGGAGTCGGAATATAGAGCGCTCGCTGCAGCCACCGCCGATACAATATGGATAAAAAGACTTCTCTTAGATTTCTCGATCCCGCACCAACCGCCGATTGACATTTTTTGTGACAACAACTCCGCAATAGCACTGGCCAACAACCCAGTTTTTCATGCCAGAACAAAACACATCGAAATCGACCAACGATTTGTCCGGGATCACATCCATAACAAAACAATTCGGCTGTTACCAATCAATACAATTGATCAAATAGCCGACATATTTACTAAACCGCTCTCCACTACCAGGTTTCAAACCCTTCGCTCCAAACTGAATATTTCATCCAAATATCAGTTTGCGGGGGAATGTTAGAATATAGCTTTCACGTTACCAATAATATTCTTTTGTTTTTCTATCCAATATCTGTTTAACACATGGCTAAGCGTGTCATGTATTACTCTATATAATAAGATGTATACTCATGTACAGATTAAGTAAAGTAAGTAATAATAAATCCATTTTTCCTATTTCGCTCTGCGGTGTTCTTCTTCGTCTCTGTTCTTTCTTTCCGGTTCTTGATTTTCATCAGGCTCGAGAGGCTCCCCACTCATACACGGTATACATATTACATTGATATAGAATACTCACCAACCATTTAGCTATCACTTGAATAACTTATCCTAGATTATTCGTTCAAAGAATCGCTCTACCTTTCAACATGACTTACCCACTACACAACCAACTATTACAAGTTCGATTCATTATCTTCTGTGTAACTATATTAAGTTGTCAACATTGGGCATATGAAACCTCAGACAAAATCATCTTCTTCCTTTGAGTTATGTTGCCCTAATAATCTAACTTGCTCTTTATTGTTAAATAAGCATTTTTACTAAAATTAGCAGGAAAAAAAAACATAAATCTAAAAAATTAATTTCCCTTTTGGTTTGGATTGGTGGTTGTTTCTTCTTCTTCGTCGATGTTATCCTCTTCTGCTTCTTGAGGTCTGTTTTGACGATTGTCTCTGTTGGGTTGGTATTTGCCAAATACCTTCTGGCTTCTATTTCCAGGCAACCATGCTGAGGCTTTTGTGTGCCACCTTTTGACTCTAGCTTGCTCGCAACCTTGATGGCCATTTATCTTATGGTTTGAAAGACTTTTGTGGGCTTTTGTTGCTGGTTTTGGATCTTGGTTTGTAGCCTCCAATGGAAGGTCCTTGCTTAGCTTGGGGGCGGGTATGCAAGACCTCTTTCCTGAGTCTGAATCTTTGGATCTTTTCATCTTCTACTATTGTATTTTGAATTACTCTTTATTATGTAGTCCAGTTTTTATTCATTAAGCTCGTCATACCTCCTTTAATATTGTTCTTGGGAGCATTATCTAGCTCTGTGTTTTTCATGTACTCATATCCTTCTCTTGATTAACATGTAGGCCCTTTTGGGTTTCAATTAAAAAAAAAAAACCCTTAAACCAATTATTAAGTGTTTCTTTGAGAAAAAAATTATTTTTTCATTCTTCTTGTAGTTCGGACGTGATTCATTTTTCTAATAAAATCCTAATTATCTTTTATAAAAAATGTTTAAATCCAACAAAATATACCTGAATAATATGCAATAATATTTCATTTTACTTAAATTAATATTATACTTCACACATAAAATAGGATTTTGTTAATTATTAATAATTAATGCTTAATAAAATGTGTAAAATATTAGATCTTATAGTACTTAAGGAAATTGACATAGAAGATATTACCAAGCATTAAATTTCTTATTTAAATAAAATATGTTTTAAACAGATATAACAATTTGGACCAAATATAAATATTTTAAATATAATTTTTTTGTCTTAGAAGTAAGATTTTATGAAATTTAAGAATTTTTAATTTATTTACCTATAAAATTTTCTAATCAAATATAATAATAATACAAACACGAAGCCTTCTCCTCTATTATAAAATCTTTTGTCAAGGCTTTTATAAATATATTGCAAATTTTAAGCATATAAATCAACAATAAATATTTATTTCAAAAGGTAATAATTTAAATAAATATAAATATTTTAAGTAAAAAATACACTAAATTAAATAATTTATCAGAAGAATAATTTAGGCTTTCAAAATATTTAAGCTGTATTTTTAATTAATGAAAATTATCTAAGATTTCATATAAATCCTAAATTTTATAAAAATATATGTTTAGAGTTTTATTATTTATTCCCAGAAAATATTTTTTATATTTTTTTCTCGCTCTAAAGCTGGTCAAGAGAGAGAAAGTTTATGTGGTTTTCTACAGAAGCACGTGTGGAGGAAATGAGAGGAATGGGCCGAAAGCAGAGGACCCTCCACTTGTTCTACAATCTACATGTTCTGTGGCTGAGCGCCCTTTTAGGAGCTTTTAATAGAAAATAAAAATAAAAATATTTTATTAAAATTTAATTTTTATCCCAATATAAAAATAAAATTGGATATTATTTTACTGTATAAAATTTTAATTTAGATTATATTTTAATACATTTTTTATTATTAGAAAAATTTAGAAATATTATTTTATTATATTTATGATATAATTATCTTCAAAATCTAGTTTTATTTGAAAATTAATGTAATAATATTATGATTTACAAAAAACGGGTGAAATAAATAAAAAATTGTAATTTAATAATAATATAAAAATAATGCTATTATATCCATTTAGAAGTAAAGAGAAAAAACTAATAAAAAAATAATTTTATATACTCCAACTCAACTGTGGACATATTAAAAAAATGAAAATTTTGAGGCTGATACTGTAGCATTTTACAAAGCTTGAAGGCTAAAACTTACATGGCCCAAAGCAGTTGCCGGTAATATTTCTACTATCCTCTCTTCACAGTCCGCACCAACATCTACCCTCTTTTTCCCCGTAGATCCAAACGATTGAAGAAGGATGCGAAGTTGATCTATGGGTGCTCTGAGGAAGAGTGGTGTTAGCTCATAAGAAAGCTCAGTTAAAGAAAGATCGAATGATGAGCGTGAAGCCTCAGGAAGAAGATTACCCAGATTTTGTGGAGTTTGATCCCAGCGGAAGATATGGAAGGGTTTGTTGTTTCTTGTTCCTAAAGGTTTCTCCTTTCTCCTCCCATCTCTATCCTCATCACTTTTTCTTATTTGGTTTATCGCAGTACAACGAAATTCTTGGCAAAGGAGCTTCGAAAACTGTGTAAGATCCTAAATCCTCATTGCCCAAAAGTGAGAAAAAAGACAATTTGATATTGACTTTATTTTATGTTGGATGATTCGGTTTCAGCAGATATAGGGCTTTTGATGAGTATGAAGGAATCGAGGTTGCTTGGAACCAGGTTAAACTTAATGATTTCCTTCAGAGCGCGCAGGATTTGGAGAGGCTTTATTGTGAGATTCACCTCTTAAAGGCACTTAAGCACAAGAACATTATGAAGTTCTATACATCATGGGTTGACAGTTCTAAGAGAAACATCAATTTTATTACTGAGTTGTTTACCTCTGGAACCCTTAAGCAGTGAGCAGGCCATCTCTTTTTTATGTGAAACTTCACTGTCTTCTTCCCTCTTGAAATCTTCTAATTTGTTGTGTTTGATTTGTGTATGTAGGTATAGGCAGAGATATAGAAAGGTGAACCTCAGGGCAGTAAAGCATTGGTGCAGGCAAATTCTCATGGGGCTTGTCTACCTTCATAGCCATGACCCTCCTGTGATTCACAGGGATCTCAAATGTGACAATATCTTCATCAATGGGAATCAGGGAGAGGTTAAGATTGGTGATCTTGGCCTCGCCGCCATACTCCGCAAGTCCCAAGCCGTCCATTGTGTTGGTGAGTGTTCCATCCTTCTTTGAGTTTGCCTCATGTTTATATACTAGAATTAGATTTTAATGAAATTGTTCATGTTCAGGGACTCCAGAGTTCATGGCCCCTGAGGTCTATGAGGAAGAATACAATGAATTGGTGGATATATACTCTTTTGGAATGTGTGTGTTGGAGATGGTTACCTTTGATTATCCTTATAGTGAATGTACGCATCCTGCTCAAATCTATAAAAAAGTTATTTCGGTGAGAGATCTTATCTTGTTTGGTCTGAAAAATTATGAAGTTCTTTGTTCATTGTGTTTGAAATGCTAAAAATTAGCTATTTATATTCCTTTTTTTAAATTTAGCTGAATATACATGATGGTTATTCTTGAATTGCTAGACAATAAATGTATATTTTTCTTGTAAGTTAGACATCTATAATATGCTTGATTTTTTTTCTTGTAGAATAGAAGCAAATGATTTGCAATTTGATAAAAAAATTGTCTGATATACTTTAAGAAGAAGAAGTGTCTTGTATCAACCTTTTTTTCTCTTTTGTTGAAATTCATTTACTCTTAGATGGTGGTGAGACCAGCAATGCTTTATGGCGCAGAATGTTGTCCATTAAAAGAGAAGCATAATATTAAGTTGTGTTGCTAACATGAGGTTGCTCAGATGGATGATTGGATTTACTCTTATAGACAAGATATAAAATGGGCATATCCGTGAAAAGGTTGGAGTAGTTCTAGTGACAGATAAGATTAGAGAGAGTCACCTTAGAAGGTTTGGTCATGTAAAATGGCGGCATTCCGATGGCCCTGTTAGGAAAGTAGATGTATTATATTTGGCCTATATTAAGAAATGTAGAAATAGACTTAAAAAGACTTGGTTAAAAAAATATTAGAAACGACTTTTCTTTATTAGATTTAAATGAGAATTTGACTCTTAACATGACACAATGGAGAAAAATGATTTATGTAGCCGACCCCATGCGGTGGGATAAAGGCTTGATGTTGTTGTTGTTGTTGAAATTCATTTACCTTTCATCTTCCTGCAGGGAACAAAACCTGAGGCTTTATATAAAGTCAAGGACCCAGAGGTGAGGCGATTTGTGGAGAAATGTTTGGTCGCAGCGTCACAGAGATTGCCTGCTTGGGAGCTTCTAAAAGACCCTTTCCTCCAAATTGATGGTCTTGGCCCAGTGGTCGACAATGGAGATATCATTGAAATCGGATTGTGGCAACCTTCTTTAACTCTTCAACATAGAAATGGCTCATTAATTACGGATGAACCATACTTCAAGAACAGGTTGGATTACACTGATGATGAGCTAGAAATCCATGGTATGGAATTGTTCAATAATCAAGAGGAGGAACATTTTGGTAATGTGGATATTGCTATCAAAGGAAGAAGGAGAGAAGATGGAGTAGTGTTTCTTAGGCTCAGGATTACAGATAAAAACGGTATGGTAGATCTGCAACTCTTCTTATGTGAAAACTTGGAACCAGCTCAATATAATATTTTTCTTCTTGCAGGCCATGTGAGGAATATTTATTTCCCCTTTGATGTTGAAGCTGATACTGCTCTGAATGTTGCAGTTGAAATGGTTTCTGAATTAGACATTACTGACTATGAGGTAACAAGGATAGCAGAAATGATCGATGGTGAGCTCTCAACCTTGGTTCCTGGTTGGAAGGCAGGTCTGGGAATTGACAATTCAACTAGATTCTATTTGAAGAACCAATGCAAGAATTGCACATCCAATGCTTTCTCATGCGATTCGCCTCTAGACTTTCTTACTTTAAAAGGTCCCGGATTCGAGAATATTCAGTCATATTACAGCTCCAATCTTGAATGCGCACCAGTGCACAGTCGATTTGAAGAGATTACTTACCAAGACGAGGTGTTGCAGGGAGAACTGGTGATCTCTTCTGGTCATTCTGATGAACTGGCTTCAAGAGGATGTCATTATCATGAAGAAGGTGATCACTTGTGTTCTTCCAATATGGATGTGGAGATTAGTAGCAAGAAGAAAATATCAAGTGAATTATGGGATCTGAATGTGAATTCTGAGAACAAACACCATGAAGATGCATCAAATGTAGCAGATGAACATGAAAATGAGATCCAGTATGAACTGAGTGAGTCAAAGGGAGATCTGCATCCATCTCCTGAACGCTGCAACTTGATTCAGAAAATGGAAGATGGCTTAAGTTGTAGTTCATTGCTAGCATCGAAAGGGGCGACAATGAAGTCTTTTCATCTTGGAAATAATCGTGGCTTTCATATTCCTTCTAACGATCAAGTCCCTGATTTTGAAGTTGACTTAAATTTTGACAAATTCTTCAGCATCTCAAATCCCAACAGAAATTCTGAACCTAAGGTCACAGCGAAGAGCTTATATACTGGAAACAATTTACCTTCTCCTATATTGAGAACCAAATCTCTACCAGTTGATGCAGTGGATGTTTGAGATTGTTGTATAATACTATTTTTAAAAGATCCAAAGATTGGCTTTTTTCTTCCTTAACCAAACTATTCATTTATGCAGATCTGTTAGATGATAACTCCTTGTCATTCTTGCTTTATAGATAAGAACTAACGGCTAGTTTGGTGTTGTATGTAATGTTTCTGAGCTGTAAAATTTTGAGAATCAATGAAGAAAGGAAGAATGCATTTGTTCAAAAGCTTGAAATATTTGCATCATGATTTCATTCTGTAACTTCCAAAATTTTGTCAGCGTGTAAGAATTCAAAATTTTGATTTCTTCCACTTCCAAAGCCTGGAAGCTAGGATTTCCAGTTAGCTTGATAGCAATGTGAACATAATAGCTGTATACTCTTATACTCCACATGTAGAGGGAGTTACATACAAAGTTAACAGATAGAACTAAAGTTTTCGTTCCAGCTTTGCACGGATATCCAACAACAAACAAGAGAGAAATAAAAAAAACATCAGAATTTTTACGTGCAAAAACCCTGGAAAGAGAAAAAATCACAGGGCCATGCTCAGTTGAAATAATTCCACTAGTGTTTGCTTGAGATACAAGATGCTGACTCGTCCTTAAAATTTAGGATGATCAGATTACAATGATTCACTTACGAATTAAAGTCCAGTTACAAACAAGTTGTGTATTCAAACTGAATTCAGTCACTTAGATTTTCAGCGTCACTTGGAAACCGGGCAGAGTTCCGGCGTCACTGGAAAGTCGGGCGAAATTCCGGCGTCACTTGGACGTCGGGCAGAATTCTGGCGTCACTTGGGCTTTGGGCAGAATTTTGGTGGTGGTCGAGGAGTTTCTTCCCTCATATCATTCTCTTCTTCTACTCTTCTTCTTTTTGCTTGGGTCCCCTCTCAAGAGAAATGATGGGCTATTTATAGTTTTTGAGGATGACATGACCCGTAAATAAAAGGAGAATCAAGGGCAAAGGTGGAGTGGTTCGGATGGACGGCTGATATTGAATCCTTTGATCGTGGACCATTTATCAGACATTTGAAGGTCTTAACGATATCGGAATTCAGCTATCTTGGGCTCGTTGGATTTGTCTCGTCGAGCTGCTCGATTCGACTATAATCATGTCATGTTTGGAAACCATTTGGTAATCCAAATTGTGGTTTGAACTTGCCAACAGTGCTTCGGGTCTTCTATTCAGACTCATTTGGCTCAGATCGAGTTGAATTTGGTGCCGTTGGGTTCGTATTTTCGAGACGCTCAGTTTGACTATAAGTTTGCTTAAATCGGAGTTCAATTGATCCCGGATTTAATTTTAGAAAGTTCCGGCTTGATTTTACCTCGAGATTCGTGCCCGATCAAGATAAATTTTTAATGATATATCAAGAACTATATTTAGCTAGTTAGAATCTCCATATATGAGTGTAACCTCATGCCATTATTGATGGTAAGATATTTTCAAATTTGATCATAATAAAGCTATTCTTTATGTTATATGCTAGGGAATAGGATTTTAAGGCGCATCTCATACTTGCTTTTGTGGAGATATTAAGGGTTCGTTTAGGCAGCTTTCTTGTTGCTTCTTAAAACAGTTTTTTAAAAAGTTGTTTTAAAAAACAATAAGAAAACTGTCCCAAACGAGACCTAAGATATGGTAGCCATTATTCAAAGCAGGTGTTGTTTGTGTATGTATAGTCATCTTTAGAACTCTTTTTAAGATTTAGTTCCTAAAGTCTGAAGCTATCAAACTGCAGTCAATGCCCAATTGGCAATGTTGGCTTCTCTGAAAATTTTTAGATTTTTCTTTATAAAAAAATAGTTTATTTATATATTCTTTTGAATCTTCTATATTTATATTTTGAGTCTAAGGTCAACTCATTTATGTATTCTTTATAAAATTCTAAATTCCTTTTGAGTGTAGAAATAGAAAGTGTTAAGTCATATATATATTATTGAATCTTCTAAACTTATCTTTGAATATAAGATTTTATTTGGGACAATATTCTTGTTGTTTAGCTTTTCTGATCATAATCATAGTTTTTATTTCATAATTATTTTTGTATTATTTTCAATAAATTTTTATGCTAAGAAGTTGCTTTCTACAGTAGACTGTTGTCTCCACACCAGTTTTTTTTTCTTTTTATAAAAGGCTGCAGCTATTCCAAATGAACCTTAAAAAGTGATCCAAAGCATTTATATATTCTCTAAAAACTTTAAAATGCTTCCGTGTGTCTTAAATAGTCTAAATCTAGAATCTTCCAGAGTATTATATTATGTAATATATTCAAAGTTCAAACCACTATAAGCCACTCAAGCAATCTCAAGTCCCTCTTATCATAACCATTTTGAATGATTATGATAAGAGATTATTATTTTTAATTATTTTGGCTTAAAAAACAAGCTTCACAATCCAACATAAATTAAATATTTAAATTTTAATAAATTTAAAAATTTATTTTCTTGATAGATAAATATAGAGGATGATCTAAGAAAGCAAACTAGAAAATTACTTAGTTTGACTATTGGAGTATTGCTGAGGCTTATAATGACAAAGCAGATGATATAGCATTTGACATCTGATAGCAAGAAAACAAAATTAGTGATTAGATGAAGATTAGGAGAATATATGTAATTATGTAATAATTAAATAAATAATATTTGTTTATTTATTCATTAATACCGTACAGAGGTCTGACAAATTATATGATGGTAATTTCTCACACCATGTGGTTGAATCTTATTGCATCCTGCCCTATGAGGCTCTGATTACTGGTTCTAAGATTTAATTATCTTCACAGATGGCAGCTTTGACTCAGATTTTGAAAAAAATTAGCAGTTTGAATTAGAAGCGTTTGAGAGAGCTTTTTTACTGCTTTATAAAATAATGTTTTAGTATAAAAATTTTTTAACTTGAAAATTTTACACGCAGCTCATTTTGGCTTGTTGGTTGAGAGCTTATGCTTCTAACTAAGAGGCCTTTGGTTCGAGTCTTTGTGTATGCGTTGTATGTGTGAATTTGCCTTAAATGTCTTAATGATATCAGAATTCTGTAATCTTAGGCTCGTTGGATTCGCTTCATTGAGCCGCTCGATTCGATTATAAGCATGTCAAGTTTGAAAATAATTTGGTAATCCAAATTATGGTTCGAACCCTCCAACAATGCTTCAGGCCCTTTATTTGGACCCATTTGGGCTCAGATTGAGTCGAATTTGGTGTCGCTGGATTTGTATTTCCAAGACGTTCAGTTCAACTATAATTTCACTGAAATTGGAGTTCAGATGGTCCCAATTTTAATTTCAGAAGTTTTCAACTTGATTTTTCCTAGAGATTCATGCATGATCAAGATACTTTTTTTGAGGATGTATCATTAATATGTAGAGATATTATATAAAAAATCTTTGTTTATATGTATATATTATAAATGGTAGAATATGTAGTGATGAAAAATATTATACTAGTATAAAAAATGAAAAAAAAAAAATTTCTCCTCATCCACTTATATTTAAACATGACCAATAAAAAGAAATTTGACTTATATGACTTATAATGTTCATGATTGAAGAAAAACTTCGTTATTTGTTTCTTGAAAATTATTCCATTTACGAACTGTTTTCTAAAGTTAATGTATTTGAAATTGGTTCAAGCATGCTCAAATTTAAACAAGTTTTGAAGCCATGTCCAATTATGTGCAGCATGAGTCATATAATAGTATAAAATTGAAGTCTAAAATGTCTCTTAACCTCTTATTTATAGTTTAAGAGAGTTACAAGAAAGACTATACTTATAAAAGACAAATGTGTGAAGTAAGCTCTTTTGAGGCGACTACTTCTTTGAAGAGCAACTAATGAAAAATGGCAAGAGAATTTAAGATTAGAAGTATTTATTATCTTTACCAAATGACAAAAGAGAGAGTAAATGAGAATTACTATCTTATTTTTACTATTACATTAAGTGGAGTACCTTCTATATAGATTTTCGTTTCTGAAAATTGAGAAAGGCGGAATGTGCCTTACCTCGAGTCGGTCAACTTTCCCAACTACGGCGACGGACGAAAACGAGTCGAAGTTGCCCAAAAATCTACTTTTCTTCTTTTCCCTTCATTTTTCTCTCTCATGGGCTTTCTCTCTCTTCAAAATCGGCACTATTCAGATATTTATTAAGCAGGATCGTCCCGGACGATGTCCCGATTCGTCCCGGGACGATCTTCTCTGGACTCAAATCGTCAAGACGAAATTAATTCCAATTTATTTCGTCCCTGGACGAAACTCTCGGGTTCAGTTCGTCCCGACGGTTCGTCCCGACCCTTCCAGGTTCTTACAGACGAAAATGACAGATTTCTTCACAATTTTCTTCAGTTCGTCCGAGACTAAGGCAGCTCGTCCGGGACTAACAGCACTAAAAAAAATTAGCTTTTTGAGGGGTTTTACAGCAACATCATTGAATTTATAATATTGTGGAGTTTTACTAATGTCTTTTCTCACAGCAAACTTTGTAGGGTATCGAGCGTCGGGGTGCTCGGGTATACAGTGCTGGCACTCGAGTACACAACGTCAAGGTGTTATAAGAAAAAAAATTCATGTGCAAAGCACTAGAACCCCAAGTAGGGAGAGGACCCCACCGGTAACAAGCACGAGAAATTGATTTGAAATTCGAGGTATTAGTACAATCCGATTGATTGACACAATCATATTACAAACACACTAGCAATTTTCTACTAACTTGCTTGAGAGATTGCCAACTTGAGCATTTCCAAATATGCTGATATGGATAACAAGCGGCGGGCAGAAACCCTTCTTCATAAATGCAAGATGGGGGAAGCTGAAGTGAAGAAGTCTGATTAGCCTCTTGAGAAGAAGAAGACGATTGTGGTTGGGCTGACAAAACCAGCTAGGGAAAACCTAGTAAGGCTATGGAAATAGAGTCGATGAAGGATGTGGAAGTTAGGCCAATTAAGGTCAAGCAAACCAAGCTGAAGATAGTGATAATTAAGCTACTCAAGGAGAAAGTCATCCTTTTCTAGAGATTTGGTGATATGCCTTTATATAAAAGACATGATAAACTAGTCTTTGCATTGTAATGAGCTCATACTGCTCATTGTGGTAAGTTTTGTTCTTGAGGTGGCGACTTGACTCCTAAGGTGGCGCCGACTCACTCTTTGGTGGAGCCTATTTTTAGCCACGACCCCATGCTGGAGGAGGTTCAATAGTTGTGGGCGACTAACATGTGAAACCCCTTAAATAAAAGAAGCTAAACTCTTAACATCAAGGCGCCTTTTGGTATAATGGTTGTAATTTCATTAAGAAACTTTGTAATTAAGCGTGTTCATCCCAAAGTAATTTTGGGACAATATCTTGATAGTTAAGAGTTTGGGCTGTGATAAAATAGTATCAGAACAATACACAAGCCGGAAGATGAGAACTAAGTATCATACAAGACAAAGTGCTACGCCATGGGAGCCACCTCTTGATGTACGAGACAAAGTGCTAAATAATGAGAGTCACCACTTGAACTTGTAGGGTCATCTCTAGAATCTTATATGTCTAGTGAATGATTTTGGGATAATGATGCTGACAAGGACGTCAATTATTTAAGTGGGAAAAATTGTGGAACCCCCCCTTAAATAAAAGAATCTAAACTCTTAAATATCGAGGTGCCTTTTGGTATATTTGTTTGAATTTTATTAATCATATTTTAATATAAATTCGCCTCATCTAGTAGCTCAATTTTATTTATACATGCAATATATAAAGAATGTTTGATCCCTTAATTAATGTTTAAAAGTTTTCAAATATATTTCATGTTCTTAATTATTTTTATTTAATATTATATTATTAATATATTTTATGTTCTTAATTGAAGCTCACTTAGAGTCATATTATGTCATTTGAGATGATTAAAGATTCGTCTCATTAAGGCGTTTAGTTTTATTATAAAATTATAATTGTGAATAGGGGTGTCAATATTCGATATGACTCGAAAATCCGACTCGAACCCGACATGAAAAATTTGAACCTTGACTCGAACCCGAATTGGGTCGGGTTCGGGTTAGAGTTTTCGACCCGTTTAAAAAATTGGGTCTTGTTCAGGTTGACCAAGAAACTCGGAAATGACTCGTTGACTGCTGCCCGCGTGACCGAGCTGCCTAAGTGACTGTAGCTGACAGTCTGACCGCCGTTGTCTGCGTCCGTGTCGGCTTGCCCGCCGCAATGCCCCACTGCCTGCTTGCCCCTCGTGTGAGAGCGTTATTCAACATATTTGTTGTATCGAACATTATTCAATATAATTTTTTGAAGGGATATACATATATATCACTTTCTATCATGCTATTTACATATATAACACCCACAATTTTATTATGTCACTCATTGATAAGAAATATTAATGCAACAAGCAAGAAATAAAATATTAAAATTTATAGGATAATATGAATGATAATAATAAAATATATGAATGAAATATTAAAATAAAATTTCAAATATCAGATATTTAAATATCACCATATAAAGAGATATTTATAAAAATAACCCAATTTTTTCACCGTTCAATTTAACCGAGCTTCCTCTCTCATTGTCGTCTTCTCCGATCCTTTCCTCCTCTCTTCCTCCGTCAAATCCATGTTCCCTCCCTTCTCTCTTGAATCTACCATAGAAGAGAGAGACAGAGCGAGAGAAAATAGCAATGGTCTTCTACTGCGGTTGGTTGGTAATTGTGGCACGGGCTTCTGCCTATTGGTGGCAATCCATAGCTTGTAACCCTGAGAGGCTCAGCAGCGACGATGTCCTTCACCTACTCTGTTGCCTCCCTCTCTACCACCTTCGACGCCTTTCCCTCAGACTATTCTCCTTCCTTTGTGTTCCCTACAATTTGCCCCACCGTCGCCGATACCGAATATTGTCCTATGATCAATATTCCTCATCCTCTTCCTCCAGCGACGATTCAGACTCCGATCACGAAGACTCTCATTCCGATTGAGCCGGGCCGGGCCGGGCCTGTAATGGAGGTGCACTGTTGCCCCTAGTAGAGATGGGGTTTGTAGTGATGTAATGTATTGATTCTTCCTTCTTCTTATTGATCTTGATTATCTGATTGTTGGGATGTAATGTACAGATTCTTATTTTTCTATTAGTATTATGCAATTATATGTTTGTGATTGTTTGCCATGAGCATTTTTTTCCCTCTTGTTTTTTAAGGTTGATATCTTATATGTTTCATCATCGAATTGATTTAGTTTATGATTGCTTTATATGCACTCTTCTAGGATCATGCTTGATTAATACTTGTTAATCTATTTGTATGGAGTCCTCTTAAATGCTACTAAATGTTTTTGAAATCTATGAAGAGGCTGATGAACCTGTAGTTCCAATATCGCTTGAGATTAGTTAATCAAATCATGTCATTGCAATTATGAACTGAGCTCAGTATGTCGTCAAATACATAGATAAATTCGCTAAAAGCAATAAGTAATGCAATAAGCGAGAAAGACCGCAGTATCACTAGCCATTAGGAACGAGACCGACAACTGCTATGGCGCGGTGTAAGTGCAGTAGTGATTTGTACACAACTGCTAGGTAAGATGATGAATCCTAGCATGAGAGCTGTAGGTGTTCTCGGGCATATGACTCATGAGAGAGGACAATCATACTATCTCATGCATAGCCATTAGCCACAAAGCATACATACTTGAGTGCCTTCATCGTGTGAGCACCCATGGTGCATGAGTGATCAGAGTAAAGGGGCTATCAAGGACAATGAGAGGGGCGAGCGAAGTTTATAAGCAGACAGGGGCGGATCCAACCTTAATTTTTAGGGTGGGCAAACTTATTATATAATAAAAGATGGCACCAAACGGCCAAAGGCTGCGAAGACGCCAAAGAGCGAAGTTGCAATTTGTAAACCTTAGGGTGCGAAGTGCTGCACATGCAAGCCAATTTTGGATGGAAATGGGGCAGACGCACCTAGAATAGGGCGATATTAGGGTAAAATATATTTTTGAGAGGGGGCAGAATTTCAAAAATGACCTTCATATACAATTTTTTTTTTTTGGAGGGTGTGGATCTGCCCTTGTAAGCAGATCAAGTTGATGCATGTCATCTTAGTGTGAATGGCTGAAATATTATTTTCTTAAGTTTATATTTCATATAAAACCATGAAGTTTTTATTGTAGGAGCAATATTGTGCCAAAAGGGTTGAGTAAGGCTTCGTTTGGGACGGCTTTCTTATTGCTTCTTAAAGCAGCTTCTAATACAAAATTTTTAATTTTTTGTACTAAAATGATGTTTTAAGAAGCAATAAGAAAGGCATCCCAAACGAAGCCTAAGTCCCATTAATTTGTTTTCACAAATTCAAAGTTGCCAAAGCAAGCATATTGTATCTTTCAAAGAATTCTTTTAAGATATTTATCCAATCCAAACATACCCCAAGATTATACCTTTCTTTGAAATGTTGGATTATAATCTTTAATCTCACAATAACCAGGTTGAAATTGTATACAATTATAGTTAAATTGATTTTGCATATATGACTTTTTATTATTATTTTATTAACTAACTCAAATATTATATCCCATATCTATGAGAAATTAGATGTAACCTTCAGCTCTAATACCTAATATGATGTACAATGTCTTAGTATCTAAGTTCTCTAATATTGATCTGATTTATGATATGCTTGGAACCATTCAACTCTAGCACACATAGCAAACTTCACAGATTACCGACGCTTAGTTTTAATAACTATTTGTTACTTTGGATGAAAATCAAAATACGAAGAAATGATAAAAATTCAGTAGTGTTCTACTAGAAATAACGCACAGGACATGTGCTCACAGCTTATTAGATCAAACTTGAATAAAACCAACAAACATGAAAACCAATAACAAGATTTTGTGAAACTAAATAAAACTTATTAAATTAAATGACAAAATAGTAGAATCAAGCTTCATTGTTCTCCCACTTGATTAAATAATGGACTCCTGAAAGTAGAAGAAATAATACATCAAATTAAAATGTATTGAAAACAAAATAGAATGACTTTTGTGTAAACCTAAGGCCTTTATTTATGATAATAATAAAATCTTTGAAATTCTCTCTCGCTGATTAATGTCACATCTAAATCACAGGAAAGGCCACAATTTCTCAACAAAACTTAGGGTGTATTTGGGACGGCTGCAGCTATCGGTAAAACAAGTTGTGAAATTGTTGTATAGAAAATTATTTTCTGAAGTTGTTGTACATAAATCATTATATTTTATTTGGATAGTATAACTGTGGAGCTGTTGTGCTGCAGCTGTGTGGGAACAAATTATCTTGATACTCTTACATATATTGAGATGAAAGAAAATTGTTTAAAAGATGAAATTTTTTAAAATGAATATGATAACCAACTAGCAATCCTAAATCAAAATTGTATCTACTTTTAAGCAAATTGCAGGCAAGGAAAAACGAATTACCATAAGTACTCTTGAGAGCTATAGGCAACTGAAGAATTCTTGAGAGGTATTGTGTTCAACAAATTGCAGATGTAAATGTGAGAAGCTCAGCCGATACAGAGAAGAGGGCCTAATTGCTTGAGATGAAGGGTGGGACGAGGGGAATATCTTGGAGATGAAGGATAATTTCGACTTTTTAGCATTCCAGAATTGTGGAAAGCAACGAACCGCGCGAGACATTTTGGGTCGCGAAAAGCAGGCTGCGAACATGAAAAATTTCTCCACCTCAAAACCATCATCCCAAATAGAAGGAGGTGCGCGTCTCAAACCATAAAGCAGTGGAGACGGTGTCCCAAGCACACTCTTAGGCTTCATTTGGGACGGCTTTCTTACTACTTAAAGTAGCCGTAACTTGCCACTCCATGTAACCTCAATATTGGCACCTCACACTAGTGCATGAACAGTAGACGACCGTAGAGTCGTAGCCTCAATGCACGTGAGTAGAAAGTCTGCAGCTGGAACACTAGGTTTCCCGGAAAGAAGAAGCCCTTGATAAGATCCTGCTGTAATCATATAACAGTAGAAAACTGCAGGTACCACAAAACACATGAGCCAGTAAACAACAAACTGAGAAGCTACGCATCAAATTACCTAGGATGTACTAGCTTGTTGGAAGCTAGTTTCCAGTCTATGCCTGATTCAAGCATTCATGGAAGTTTCAATGCTGCAAATATAATTTAACGACATGTCTGTCAATTGGTTGGTACTTGAATCAGGCGTAGATGCTCTCCAACACACAGCACCCTCATTATAGAATATATGGTTAAGTTTCTTTTTCTTGAGTAGTGTAGAATCTAAAATTTATGTGAACCCCCTTAAGTAAAAGAAAGCTAATTTTTAAACTTCGAGGCGATTTTTGGTGTAATGGCTAGAATTTTCATAAGAAACTCCGCAGTTTAGCGTGTTCATCCCAGAGCAATTCTGGGATGGGTGACCTACTGGGAAGTTACACCAACATGACAAAACCTTGAGGCTCTTAGGCCAAATCGGACAATATCTCGATAGTTAAGAGTTTGGAGTGTTACAATTTATCCCTAAATTTCCGTTTTTGTGTTCGTTAAACATTTCAATATACTATTTAGTGAATTGCTTTTTGTTTTTAGTAGAATAGTCAATCACATCAATATCAACTCGTAGCATTTAAGAGGGAAAATTGTTATTGAAAAGGAATTTCTGCCTTGAGTTACCAAATGAAAATCTTTCATCAGTAATACCTACCTATACAACAATTTCTTGACTATGATGCACAGATACGAACACGATGACACAGATACGATACAACACGACACAAACACAGGACACGTCAATTATTGAAAATATAGGACACAGACACGGGTTGAACACGATATTATAGTTTTTATATTTTAAAAATAATGTATAAAAATTGAATAAGTATAATTTTAAAAATAATTTAGAATAATAAGTCATTTAACTAGAATTTGTGTTTAAAATTATTTAATATTAGGATACCAAGAGTCGGGCGTCGATGCCATTTATCCGTCATCGAGAGAGCAGATGACAATGCTATCGAGAGTCGGGCATTGATGTTATGCAGTAAATATTGGGCGGCAATGTTAGAGGGCATTTATCGTCGATGTTGAGAGGGTGTTGGTCGTCGATGTTGAGAGTGTGTTGGTTGTTGATGTTGAGAAGGCGTTGGACAAAGATGAGATGTCAAGTTGTGGATGTGGAAATTACTAGCATCGAGCATCAATGTAAATATAGTGTCAGACTTTGATATGAAGATCGTTTTGAAATGTTGATGTTGTAATGACGTCAGACGTCAATGTTGAGATGACATCGAACATTGTTATGAAATCAAAGTTGTAATTCGCCAAAGAGAAGTGAAAATGAAAATATTTGATGAATGGGGTATTAAGTGCGGGAGATTGATTTGATGTTGTGGATAGGATAAGAAATTAAGTTTTTATATTTTACATGGCTAAAAATTTTAAATACAAGAAATTATATTTAAAAAAATTCAAAAAAATATTTAAGATATGCGTGTTCAATTTGTATTTAATATTTTTTTTAATCGGACACGTTTTCGGCGTGTCCGACAAGTGTCGGATGTGTGTTGTGTCGGATACGTGTTAGACACTGCACGCCTCTTTGAGGAGAAGTGTTGTTGCATCATAGCCATAGGTTCTTGAGTATTATAATGTATCCCGCCTTTGTATGAGTGAAATGATTTGTGAACTTGATGCTCCTTAATTTACTAAAACAATAGAGATTTTTTTAGGCTAATTCCACCTAATTTGAAAATGTTGCAACTTCTGGATTAAATGACATACAAAATCTAAATTGTGAAAATTAACTTATTTTGCTTGTTTATTTTATGTGTTTCTAATTTTCATTGTAAATTCTTGTAATGTATGTTTATATTTGAAAGAAATAGTTTATTTATTTAGTGGCTTGTGATTTTTTTTTAGATTCTAGTCTTGTGTATTTGTCCCCACATGGTGGGATACAGGTTTGTTGTTGTTGTAGTATTGTCTATTTATACAAGTTTTTGTTTGTATGGAATTATACCATGCATTATATTAGCTTCATTACGAAACCTCAACTCTGAGTCATCTTTTATCAAATTAGTATTAGAGCCTTAAGTTTGTAATATGTCCATAGAAGTAGGATTAGTAATTAGGATAACTTGAGATATTATGGAAGGGATGAATCATGCATAGGTGGGGTTCTTGCATATTTAGTAACATTTCATATTTTGTATTTATATACACACATCATGTGTATATATGAGTATAGTGTATATATATAATTAAATATTCATGACACACGCATGCATGCATATTATGTGTGAGTTTATGTGTACACAAAAATATGCACATACATGTATATATATAGAGAAATACACACATGCATACATATATGCACACAAATGCAAATATGTATGTGAACATCTAGCTCTCTTCTTGAGAACTTAATTATTGATGATAAGTTGACAACATAAAACTATGTTTTAGGCACACCGCGGCAGTGTCAATTATTTAGTTGATCTCTTCATATATATACTTGTATTACTGTTGTTGTTTCAAAGTAGATGAAAATTTTCAGCTACGTTGTTTTCTAACTCTCATTTATGTTCTTCTCTTTGTATCATGTTTGAGTTTCAATAAACTCTTCAAGTCCTACGATGCAACAAATCTTAAAAGAGAAACAGAAACAGCTAACTAGAGTTATAGTAAAATTGTTTTCAACTACGTTGTTTTCTAACTCTCATTTTTTTATTCTATTGCTCTTCAACAAAGTAAGACTATTACATACCTAACTAGAGTTATAGTAAACAATTTAAAATGTTCCCTGTCTTCATTTATCGAATGGAGGCTTTGAGCTTGGTAGATTTTAATAGTTGAGAAAGCACTAATGATAAGAAAAGATAATGATGTTTAGACAACTTCATGTGTGTGTGTTTTTTTTTATATATTTTTAATTTTACCCCTTTTGAATGAAAAATAAGTTAGCATCTGAAAAGATTGCTAAGGTAGTTGGCGTCCTTTGTTTCTTTTTTCAAATTTCCATTATTAGATTGTTAATATTTTGCAAGCATGAAGCGTTCCTATTACTTCATTCCTAAAGTGTTAATATCTTGACTTTCTTGTCTATAACTTTAGAAAAAAAATTGTGTTGGGATATTTTAGATAAAACATATCAAAATGAGTTTTATAGCGTTGGAATTAGTTCAATTTAGGATATCATATGCAATATTAATCTTCATATAAATGAATCTACTTTGAAGAGCATTGAGATTAGTGCGTTCAAGATATCATATACAATATTAATCTCCACTGATGCGGAAACAACAAAGTGCTCTTTGTTCAACAATCTAATCAATTGACAAATTCTGACATGCTAATGACTTCTGGTTTTATAGTAATTTTTGTCTTTATTATTGTTTAGCAGATTTGTTTCCAGCTGTGTTATTGGCTAAGTTCTGCTAAGTCCAGTTACTTTCGCTTTAAGTTGCATTCAAAACCTTTTTGTTTTCCTTCTAGTCGATATCCAACCTTAGAAAAATGACGCATCTTATTGAGATTTGATGTAGGTCTAGGAAATGGACATGCCATCTACCATATTTGGATATATCCTTCGTAATAGGATTATTCATATACAAAAAATATATTTAAATGCTGATTTATTTAAAGTATATTTTTATATAAGACCTATCTTTAATAAGTTTATTTATTTTAATTACATCTATATAAATTTTTATTATTTTATTGCATTTAAAACTTTCTTTATAAATAGATGTTACTAATACATCTCTCTCTCTCTCTCTCTCTCTCTCTCTCTCTCTCTCTCTCTCTGCTGGATCTTCACGGCGGCTAATCTAATTCAAGATTATTTCATTCACACAATTATTTTCTTAAGTTGCACTACAGGAAAATCTTGATTATCTTCGGACTTTTCGGCGGATCTAATTACGTCGGTAAAAGCGGCCATGTAACCGTCGATCTAATTTCTGGCGGAAATTTATGATTATAGGGCGGATTTTGTCCGTCGATAATGACAGGTTTTTCTGTAGTGTTGGTGGCTTCTAATGTCAAGCTTTTTTTAATTCAAGTTTGTTACCTATTATATTTAAGCACTACATAAAGAGGTATTTGAAATATATTAATGCATCCATAATCATTTGCTACAAGGAGAGTAGAGGAAGAAAAATAAAGAGGGTCAGAGTGGTATCATTCGAGAAAGAAATAAATTTTTTTGGGTGTTACTATTTCCTGCAGTAACAATGTGAAAAGAGTTACTGGAGCAATAACATCTTTTTCTTTACATATAGCCATCATTTTTATAATAGATGATTGTATTTTTTTTTTTTCAGTTAGATGAAGTAATATATTTATTCATATCTTTAATTTTGTATGAAGTGTAATTTTTTATGCAATTTTTTTTAAAAAAATTTAGTGAATTATTCTATATTTGTGTGGCCTTGGACATATGCTTCCTTAAGCCGAATAATGTAAATTTTGATATTCTTTTTTGTGGTGCTTATTTTTGTTACAATTATTGTTATTCATTTATATATCTCTAGATTTGGGGCACTCTCTTTCCTACCACATTTTACATTTTTTTTGTTATATATATTTTACAGAGATTCTATGATAATTTACCTAAAAAAGAAATAATAAATTAAGCACAGTTTCTCCTCATACACTATTATAAGCTTTTGACACCTTTGTTTTTTGTATAGAAAACTACCGCTTAACCACCATACTGCATGCGGTCATAAGCTTGTCATGTTATCTCGCTTGCTCTCATTTTTTGTAAGTTTCTTTCATGCCATGATGCATGCGATATGGACTTATTTGACATTTTCCAAGTTTGCAATAGCCAAGAACAACTCATCCTTTAGTTTTCTCGATGCCAATTTTTTTACATCCAACCTTGATTAGCTTTATATACCATAATCTATTCTTTTACTTCTCTAGTAGTTTTTGTTTTTTGGTTTTTTGCAATTTAAAAGATTTGAGAGAATTTCCCTTGATTATAAAGCATAATATCTTATTAGATAAAATATAGGAGTGGATTCTATCCTATGGGCATATACAAATAGAACCAACAATAACAACAACAATATCAAGTCTTTATTCCACTACGTGGAGTTGGCTATATGAATCCTTTTTCTTCATTGTGTTCTGTTAAGAATCAAATTTTCATTTACATCTAATAAAAAAAAGATCATTTCTAGTCATTTATAATCAAATCTTTCTAGGTTTACTTTAGCTTTCTTAATCCATAACATTATGATGAAAAAAAAGGTGCCATCCTCTGTCTTGATTAGCAAATTTATATATTATACTCATTTGTTACATATTTGTATGAAATATTAAAAAAATAAACTTACATTTTCACATCAAATGTCTACATGCTGTACTATAATCCTCTATTTACATTTTTGACATGACAATAATAATTTTTTTTGGAGGTTTAGGGGATTCGAGCCTGGATGAGAGGGGAGGAATTTCTTCCACCAACTGGCCGGCCGCAGACCCGATCTCCAATGTTTATTTAATAACATGTATTTTGTAATTTCCATTTTTGTAATAAAATTTATAAATATATCAATGTTTGTTTAATACCCATCTTGTGTTATGCTGGATTAATTCACAGTTCTCCTATGCTAATTTGCTTTTGCAGTTAGAGATTTATAAACAGTTTTTCTAAATCAAAATTTGAGAAAAAATGTGGGGGTTTTTTCCTCAAACAACTCATCCTTCAATAAAGAAAGCAAGAAGCTAAATCAAAGAGGCTTTGAAGTTGAAATGACCCAAACTGTACAGACTTTTTGTTTGCCAGATCTTGATGACTTGCATTGCCAGAATGACTTCTACATCATGGTGGCTTCTTCAACTTTCTACCGAACATTTACCATCACTACAGGTAATGGTTCTTACTTGAAATCAGTACTGCTGAAACTGCTGCTTGTCTCTCTTTCTTCTATATATATAGAGCCAAGGCTTTTGATTTATCTAAAAAAGAAAAAAACGGCATGGCCTGTAAAAGAATCCATGAATCATTGATTCTAATGTTAGAAATTTGAATTTATGATTCAGATTTTAAAAAATAAAAAACTGCATGGCCTTGTTTTGTGTGTGGGAACGGGATATCCAGCCGTTGTCACCCTCAAAAGGCCGCTTGGCGGCGTGACTAATCCTCGGCTTACCAAGAAGAGGCACCAATCATACCCCAGAAACCTCCTGGCCCGCACTTGATTGAGCCTCGCTTAAGAGACTCCGCCGCTCAAAGAGAATTGAGCACGGATTTGAGGGTTCCCAACCTTACTCGCTCCCTAACCAACCTAATCAAGCTAAGCAACGGTGAGTTGCATGGCTTCTTCATAACGGAAATTTTCATGGATAGCATAATGATTGAGTCTATGCAGCATTGCAGAAACTACAATTCCTGAAAAGAACCAACCAGCTCAGACACTCATTTCCTTTTCAATTGACGTTATCTCCAGAAAGGCGTGAGATTCCCCGTCCTCTTCTTCACTGTTTACTTATCGCTGCAATAATGCATCTCTCTTTATTGTCTGCTTCAAATTTTTTTTTCTTATATATATATATAAAATTTTAAACTAGTCCCTAGGCTATTCTTATGTGATCAATTTAATCCCAGAGTATCATATTGTGCCAATTTAGTCCCCCTTGACCATACATAATTGATTATAATTTCATTTCAAAAGGATAATTTTGGATCAATTTTATGTAGTTGAGAGATTAAATTGGAGCAACGTGATACTCTGTACTAACTTGGCCATATGCGGATAATCATGGAACTATTTTAAAGTTTATTCCATTATCTATATTATAAAAGTTAATTACCTCCTTAATTTGTTTTTGTTCTTTTATTCTTAATCAACTATTGTATATATGAATATTGATTATGGAGCTGTAGAAATGTTTTCTTCATTTAAATGGGAAGTCATGTGGCTCTTCAATTTGATTCACCAAAAACAACAAATCTTTTTTTTTTTTCTCGTATTCTTGTGAACTGTGGGGATGTACGGGAAAGAAATAGGCATACAATAAGTGTTGCAGAGATTAGGATGCTCAGGTGAATAAGTGGGTTCTCTTTTAGAGATAGAATGCAAAACGAGCATATAAGGTTGGAGTAGCTCCATTGGTAGGTAACATTAGAGATTCGTCTTAGATGGTTTGGTCACATAAAACGGCGGTCTTTTGATTTCCATGTTGCAAGAGTAGATGTATCAGATGTGACCTATATTAAAAGAGGTAGAGATAGTTCTAAAAAGACTTGGTTAGAAAATAATCATAATTTTATTTAGCTATTATTGGGCATCGTGAGGGTTCTATATGATGAATCCCTTAAAAGGCTTATAATATTAATTAAGTTTCATTTTCATGAAAAGCATTGTTGTGTTTCAAAATATTCACGATAGAGATAGAGAATAACATCTTAATTTTATTTAGAGATCTAAAGCAAATATGAAAAGAATATTAATGTGGAAATCTCAAAAAAGAGAAAATTTGGAGGATTTTTTGGCCTAGTTGAAATGATTCTATTAGTGTTTGTTATTAATTATAAATAATATATTTTTTCATTATTAAAAAAATATTGATATAATAAGTAAGATATAAAATGCACAGAACGGATCCTGTGAAATTGGAAGAGACCTATAGCATGTGATTTTTGTCTTCAAGAGATCATTTATTATGTGTTTTATTATTCTTCTTTGTGGAAGGGATATCATCGACAAAGAAGTCTAGCGCATATGTTGGTGCATTAGCCTTATAGGTTGATGTGGTCCAATGAGAGTAATCAGGTGGTGGACTGATGGCAACGATCAGACAACAGTCTGACGGCAATATTCTAACTCTGATGGTTATTAGACGACGGTGGTCGGATGATGATTGTTTGATAACAGTGATCGAGTGGTAATTTGAATATAGCGATTTGATAGTGTTTTGATAATGGAGGTCATATAGTAGTGCTCGGGTGAAACTCCTATATTCTTTAACCTTTTGAGTCCTCTTGAATCTCAAGATGAGAATACAATCTCTAATCATATATTCATATAGAGAGCAAGAGTCTATTTACATAATTTTGAGAGTAACATGCCCATTAAATATAATCAGAATCAAGAACATTCTGTTAGATAACTCATATAGATTACCTCAATCATATACCATTTTCTTAACATTTAAACATTTTAATTCTATAAAAATTTAATGATTATTGACTTGTTGGATTCATCTTATAAATATGCTCCATTTGATTATAAGCGAGATTTGGAGACTGTATTCTCCAATTAATATTCTTAAGTTTCTAATTATTATTCAATTGTTAAATCCGGACTCATTTGGAGTCGGATCAGATCATTTTTGGTATTGACTCCTTCCTCCCGTTAAGGCATTTAGTTTGATTATAAATTTATCAAAATCAAAGTTCATATTATCCTCTATCTAATTCCGAAAGTTTTCCAATCAAATATGCATCAAGATTAGTGCCCGATAAAATCGTTTTTTAATGCCCTATCAAATATATTGTTGGATAATCTTATGTTTTCATAGAATGAGAAGCTTACATGTTTAACAAATAAACAAGTAATTTAAGCTACTGTGGGTCATTCCCATGTGAGGCTCTTTGCTCCAACTCCATGCATGTGACCAAACAGTTTAAGCATAGAGCTTTTTTCCTAAACGAGCATTTGAATGCAAATATTAATAAAATTATTCTAAATTATTGCTTTTTAATTAGGACCAAAATCGCCCACAATATATATATATATATAATGACCATCATAAAATAAGCATCGGATATTCGTTTAAATCGTGAATAAAAAATTCACTTTATTTCTATCAATATTATAATTTATGATGACAATGGCTCCGTTTGGGGACTTTTTTAATGATTATTATAGCTGTTTTTTGTATAAAAAAAAAATTCAGTTCAAGAAAATTTTGTATTAAAAAATTGCTTTAGAAAATAGTAAAAAAAAAGTCCCAAATAAACTAATATCTCTATAATCTCTTGTTGTTTGATGATTCAAAACAAGTGTGTTGAGCTAATGAAAAAATTAAATAGTTATTAATCTCATAATCTAATACATAATTACTCAACACCTAAGTCTTAAATGTTGAGCCCTCTCCCTCTCCTCATTTAAAACAACAGCCACCTACTCATCATTGTTGCTCTGACAACAATGATCTACCTCAATCTATCTATCTATCACATTGCCTAACTAACAAACTATATATATATAATATTCTATTACTTGAATTTACTTTAGGATAAATATTATTTGAACCTATTATAAGTTAGATTATGTCTATAGAGAGCATTTATCATCTTAATTATCAGCTATGCACGATAATTGGTGCCATAATTGAAAAATTAAGGCTAATAAGTGATATTTTTGTGTAAAAACTTTTGAAGAAAAAAAATTATATTATTGAAATAATATTCTTTATTGATTGTCATGAGTTGAAAAGAGCTATTATTATAAGAATATAAAGAATTAAGATAATAGGCCAATTATGATCACGGAGGTTATTAAAGATATCGTAATCGATCTTCCTTAAGAAATTATTAGTCATTAAGGGCCTGTTTGGGAGTATTTATTCATAATTTTATTTTGTTATAATTTTCTTATTACTTTTTTAGAATTTTATGTGGTGAGAACATACTTCTTATAATTGAATATACTAAAGTTTTTTTAGCTATAAGAAAGTTTTTAAAAATAAAGAATTATTTATGGATGTTTTGAATAACTTAAAGTTTATAATCTCAATGGAGCCTCTAAAGCATATTTTAAGACCCATAATAAATAGTGGCTCAAATTTATGAAGTATTTCTCACCTTAAGCTACATATAGAGTCAAATTTCTTCATTTCACTCCCAACTAAGAAGCCTCCATATAACCATCCTAAATAACTCTAGATTTTTATTTCTAATATCCTTAGCTTTGCAAATAATACTTACACTTATTATATCTTAGCATATAAGCATCTCTTAACCTCCACAAAAGACTACCTACCTAAAAACCAACCCAAATCTCACTATTCCTTTGTAGATGTTAGCTATCTTGGGATCTCCACATTCCAAAAGACTTTCAAGTCTTAAAGTGCTTACATTAGATGTCCCTACATCATCTCACACTAAATAAAAACAATAATTATCAAACTCCAACTCAAGAGAACCGACCAGATTTGCTACATTTTTACTGTCCTTTTGCTGCATTTTTGTAAAAGGGTAATAAAAGTGGAGCAAATATTCAATTATGAATGCATTTTTACTGTCCTTTTGCTGTGTTTTTATAAATACTCAATAAAAACACAGCAAATATTCAACTATTTAATAAATATTAAATATTTGTTGAGCTTTTACTACCTTTTGCAAAAACGCATAAAAAAGATAGTAAAAGCGCAATAAATTCAGATGGTTCTCTCCGTCCAATGTCCACATAGAATAATTTCTCCCAACTCAAACACCACCATATCTATTGCTTCTAGGGTTATGCATCTGGTTCATCTCATTGAGACATTTATTATCACTATAAATATGTTAATATCATATATCATATGATTCTAAATTTAATTCTAAAATTTTTAATTCAAATGATAAATTAAAAATTGTATTTAATAAACTGAATTTTAAAAAAATAAAATGAAATGTGCTATTGAATCATCTTTTCAATTAATCCTTTATTTATGATTTTGATGACCTCATAATCTAATTTTTAAAAAATAAATATTTTTTATTTAAATACAATTTTTTTATTTATAATAAACTATAATAAAAATAAATTTAATCATAAATATATTTAACCGTTATGTATAGTTTCAATTAATAAACTTTATTAGAGCTCAAACAACTATAACAATTACATAAATGTGTCTACTAATTGAAAATTTTACCTTTCTTCCCATTTTACCCCCATGGACGTGTACTTAGTGAGGCCGAGAGAGAAAGCGCGCGCCAGTAGAAGTGGGGACTGGGAAGAAGAAGGCACAGGGAGGAGAGAGAGAGAGAGACAGAGACAGAATGGCTGTTCAAATTTCATTTCAGCTTTAATTTTCTCCATGGACTGAAGTTGAGAAGAAAAACTAGAGAAAACTCTTAATGGCGGCGCAAGCTAGCACGAGGAACTGGTCAGGGCTGCTTCTTCTAACTCTGTGCTTCCTATCATGCGCCTCCGGCGGCGGCGGTGTCGCCACGGCCACCGCCACCGACGTGAGGAGACGGAAGCTGGAAACAAAAAGGCATCTTAACAAACTTAATAAGCCGGCGGTGAAGTCTATCAAGGTCCCGCCTTTCTCCTCTTCTCCTCTTCAAACTGTATCTTCTTTCTTTCGGAAAGCTTCGTCCTTTTTTTCTACTTTTTTTTCAAAAGCATTTTCTTATTTAATGTTCTTTAATATCCTTTGAATGGTACGGTCTGCTTATTCATAGCTGATTTCGAAGCTTAAATGAGGCCATTACTTCAAGATTTTCATATCTGTTATATTATTTTCATGGAATTTTCTTATATGATTGAATTGCTCTAACACGAAAGACATTTATGAATCCACAGAGCCCAGATGGAGATATCATAGACTGTGTTAATGTCTCTCACCAACCATCCTTTGATCATCCTCTCTTCAGAAACCACACAATTCAGGTCTCTCTCTCTCTAGAAAATACTTTGAATGAAGATATCCTGAGCTAAATTTAGCTTGGGAGATCTTTAGTTGGCCAATCTTTTCCCCATCAATCACTCTGTTCTTACACTTTTTATAAAGTTATTGCAGCCAAGATTCAATTTCCATTTTCGATGCAGGCAAGGCCATCTTTTTATCCAGAAGCTCAATATGATGAGAGCAAATTGGCATCAAAGCTCAGTAGTTCGAGTCACAAGAAGCAATCAAGCAAACAAATTTCTCAGCTATGGCAAAAGAATGGCAGATGCCCAGAGAACACAATCCCCATTAGAAGAACTAAGGAAGAAGATGTTCTTAGAGCCAGTTCTCTCAAGAGCTATGGCAAGAAGAAGCACAGGACCATTCCCTTTCCCTTATCCTCTGATCCTGACCTCATCAATGAAAATGGTCATGAGGTAAAAATCATATTTTTGAAGAAGAAAGTACACAAAAAGCAAAAAAACAAAGATTTTTACTGGCTACTGCTAGAAAATTCAATTTTTTGTAACTACTTTATCAGTAAAAATGGATTTTTTATTCCTTTTCTCATTTTTTTTTTCTCTTTATGGTTCTTGTTTGAGTAGCATGCCATTAGTTATGTAGAGGGAGATGAGTACTATGGAGCAAAGGCAACCATGAATGTCTGGAATCCACGGATCCAGCAGTCTAATGAGTTCAGCCTTTCTCAACTATGGATTTTGGGTGGCTCCTTTGGAGATGATCTCAATAGCATTGAAGCAGGCTGGCAGGTTGCAATAAAATTTTATTTTTCTTTTTTTTATTATATAAATTTAATATTTTTTTAATTTCATTTGTATTATTAGGTCAGTCCTGATCTTTATGGGGATGGTCACACAAGGCTATTCACTTACTGGACTGTAAGCTTGTATTTTTTTTTGCTACCATTTTTATATATATTTTTTTTGCAGTTTCTATTCCTCTATTGAAAAGACTGGATCTTGGATTCTTATTGATATTTTAAAAATAAAACAGAGTGATGCTTATCAAGCTACAGGCTGCTACAATCTGCTGTGTTCTGGATTCATTCAGATAAACAATGAAATTGCCATGGGTGCCAGCATCTCTCCCATCTCTAACTATGGTGGTTCCCAATATGATATCAGTATTCTTGTTTGGAAGGTAATCAAATACCATTTGAATCTAAATTTACAAAAAAATATATTGAATTGTTGCTTTGTCCTACCTCCACATGATTTCAAGTTGGGCTTAGCTCAGATTGAGGCTTCATTTGGGATGACTTTGAGATGACTTTCTGCTTTCTAGTACTTTTTTTTTTTAACATACCAAAAAAGCAGTTAGAAAGTTGTCACAAACAATCTGAGTAAGCTCGTGATAAGCTTTTTTACGACAATCATAACAATTTATGTGTATATTGAATCCAATTTTGTGCCAAGGACTCCAATTTCGCCGAACTTATGAGTCAAAGACATCTGAATGAATTTTGAAAAATTATTTTCAGGATCCAAAAGAGGGAAATTGGTGGATGCAATTTGGGGAGAACCATGTGTTAGGTTATTGGCCTTCCTTCCTCTTCTCCTACTTAGCTGATAGTGCTTCAATGATTGAATGGGGAGGAGAAATAGTGAACACAGTAGCAGATGGAGATCACACTTCAACTCAAATGGGCAGTGGTCACTTTCCAGGAGAAGGATTTGGCAAAGCAAGCTATTTCAGAAATATTCAAATAGTTGATAGCTCCAACAATCTCAGATCTCCTAAAGGAATTGGAACTTATACTGAAGAATCAAGCTGCTATGATGTTCAGAATGATCAGAATGGAGATTGGGGCAATTATTTCTACTATGGAGGCCCTGGAAAGAACCCTAATTGTCCATAGATTGGTGAATATAACTTGTTTTTCTTTGTATTATTACTGTAAACAGTTCTCTTTGTTTTCTTAATGGTTTCTCTCTTATAAGTTGGGAGAGAGAGGTGTTTGGGGGTGGGCAGAGTTTCTTATTAGTTTAGAGAAACAAGGCCTGATCTGTTGTTACTATTGCTGGTTTAATCTATGAATTTTATTCTTTTTCTTCTGGCCTTAGTTTTAGAGTGGTTGTTGGTGAAAATATAATATGCTTTCTGATATTTTATATGATATTTTTTGGTGTAAATGAAAAGAAGGATTCATGGCATGATTATTCAACAAATTTTATGCTAGTTGTTAACTATCTAATGTAATCCTTTACTTTTCTCATCCAGGATTTGGGACCTGACAACAGCAATGTTATCAGATTTAAACAAAAATTTGACTTTTAACATGACACAATGGAGAAAAAAGATTCATGTAGCCGACCCCACGTAGTGGGATAAAGGCTTAATGTTGCTGTTATTGTTGTTGTAAATGAAAAGAAAGGAAGAGATAAAGGAGAGAAAAACAATTTATCTTTTTTATTTTTCTTCTAATTTTAAAAGTGTTTTTGTTTTTTCGCAAAAGCTTTTGTTTTAGTGGTTTCATATATAATGTTAAGATTATTTATTTGATTTCTATTGCTTAATTATTTTTTACAATTAATCAAAGAATAAAAAACTATTGTGTTAAAGAGTGTAGTTTTTAATAAATTAAAAATTAAACAAAAATCATGACATATTTAAAATAAGCTGGCGCAAAAGATATAGTTGGGAATTTTAGCAGGCTTGCAAAAAAATGCTAAACTTTTTTATAAATATATGGAAAACCCTCGCAATATCTTTAATGACAAAACTCGCAACTATTTTATACCTCTCTAAGACTCATCTCCTTAAACCTCACGTCGATCGTCCTACGATGATAATTACACATATCATCTCTTTATAAGATACCCAATAGTTAGCATATAATGAATGAAAGAGATCCTAAAACATGTGAGCGTGAAAAAGTAGATTTGAGGTTGAAACTTGCAATGAAAGCAATTTTAACAGTTGGAAAAGCTCTCTTTCTAAGCTTTTCATAGATTGATGGTGATGTGTTGGGAGATAAAAAAAGTGAAGACCTAATACAAGTAGGTGATGCCAACTTTTATTTTCCTTCACATGCACTCTTATTCTCCACTTCAGCTTCCTCTGGGGCCGGCTTTCTTAATGCTTTCTAAAGCAGCTTTTCAGTATAAAAATTTTAAGTTCTAGAAATTTTTTTATTAGAAAACTATTTTAGATAACAGTAAAAAAACCGTCCTGAATAAAGCCTTCCTCTCTTCTTCTACAAAGATTATAGCCTTGTTAAAAATAAAAAACTTAAATCTTTGTCTACAAGAACTAATTAGTTTGAAGGGTTCACATGCATGACAGTGAAACTTTTTTTGTTGTATTCAAACCCATTACTATGATTCCTTTGTAGTTTCTTTAGGATAAGAGAAGAAAATTAATTATTCAGTCCTTTTTTTCTTAATGCATGGAGGACAAAGGAACTTTGTGATTTTCTGAACAAAATGCCTAAATACAGCTGGCTGATTTGTCTGTTTTACTTGGAGATATCTCTCTCTATAGTAGTTTATGTTTCTTTGTCAAGAGCCCAATCATAAACAGGTTTTATTAAGAAACTCATGTTTAATCATCTTGATTAAGCCATTTTTTTTTATTTTAAACATATTAAAGTTTTATTTGGAATAACTTTTTATTGCTTTGCTTTTCAAACTATAGCTATAATTATTATTTGATCATAGCTTTTTCATTGCTTTCAATAAATTTTTATACTACGAAGTTATTTTTTACAACTATATTCGCCATAATAACTTTATGGCCACAGTTAAAAATAGACCCCAAATTATAATTAAGACTTTTTATGCTTTCTAAAACAACTTTCTAATACAAAAATTTTTTGTTCAACAAACTTTTATATTAGAAAATGGCTTTAGATAGCATTAAAAAAAGTCATGCCAAACGAAGCCTTAATTGAGTTTTTTTACAATAAGATGTTAAGCAAGTGGATATTTCTTTACATTAAATTAATATTATTAAATAGTGATTACATTTGAAAAATATGAGTTTAATGCATTAGTTTTTGCCATATTATATAATAAACCCTCTTTATTTTAAGGTTTATGATTAAATATTTAAAAAAATGTAAAACAAGACAAATAACAGAAATGTAGTGATGTGATTTATAAATATATTGATATCATAATAAAATTTGATTTTATTATAATATCCTACTAAAAAACTATTTTGCATAACCAAAAATAAATTTCTTTATGTTTCAAATTAAATTTTATTTCAAAAAAAATATTTAAAAACTAACTTTCATATATATATATATATATATATATATGAAATAATGGGCATCCAACCCTTGTGAGTATAAGATTTGCATTTTAAATTTTTTTTTGCATAAAATTTTACCAAAGCAAACAAACATCCCACTAAAAGTATAGTTTCCAACCATAATTTATCAAAAAAAAAAAAGACAAAAGCTAGCCAGGCTGGTTTGTATATAGATTTGATAGATGTGGACCTGCCTGATTCTATTTCAGCTTTATCAATATAAAATCAACAGCCAACAACTTTTAGCACATGAAATTCCAAAAACAAATCATGTTTGTGCAAAATAATATGCATAATATTTACATTTTCATCTCAGAAAAATATTAAAAAATTTCTTAGGGTTCATCTTGTTGCTCTAAATTTGTTAGAACAATCATTTAATCACCAAGATTTTATTTAGGACATCTTTCTTATTGCTTTCTAAAGCAACTCATGTATTAAAAAATTCTTTTAAGAAGTAGTAAAAAAGTCATCCCAAATAAAATCTAAATAAATGTAAATTTTACATAACAATCCAATGTAATCAAATGATTTAGGCTTTGTTTGGGACGACTTTCTTACTGCTTCTTAAATTAATTTTCTAGGACAATTTTTAATTTTTATACTATAAAGTTGATTTAAGAAGCAGTAAGAGCTGTATCAAACAAAACCTTAGTTCTTACACACGAAATAAGTGAAAAAATAGATCATTATGTAATTTTGTTTTTTTCTATTTTCATGGAATCAATTGATCTTTTTATATGATTTTCAAGTCAATAGGACCAAAACCTAATTATCCATGATAGGGTTCCATTTCCATTAATTAAAAGATGGGTTAGGTCATGGTGGGCTCCATCCACAAGCCAATTAGCTAGACTTCCAATATATATATTCATGTGTGTTCCTATCACACAGCTCAAGTAGGAGAAGATAGCAGTGTGAAAAGCTGATTTCTATGGTCATGAATTTCTGTGTTGGCAAAAGTCTTTCACTGCACTGTTTTCTGCCTGCTGTGATACACTTAGAAGTATTGCTATCATAATGAATATATAAATATTTCTATTAAGTGATTTGTCAGCTTTGAGAGCCTTCTATTAACCTTCCAATGGAAAAAAAAAAATTATTCACAAATGAAGCTATGATGAGGGCAATTTATCAATATTATGAGTAAATCTTGAGACTAAATAAATAATCACATCAAATATAGCAATGATCATTTCATTATACAAATAGTTTCACACTAATACATGTTTATGTTCTGATTAAGTACCTGAGAAAGTTAAAGTAGGCAATGACCTCAATAAAAGGTCTGTTTTGTACAGTTGGAGAGTCAATAATCATTTGTTGTAAATTACGACGAAAATAACTTAGTTATTTTGAATGCAAAAAAATAGCTTTCTATCACAGATATTTAGAAAAAAAATAGTAACAAAATGAAATTGTAGTTGTTATCTTAAAAGCTATCATCCCAACCATATCCTAAATGCTAAAAATTTATTTTAAACTTTCATTGAAGAAAAGAAATGCAGAACAAGAAATTAGCTGAAAGAATCAAGTGAGCAATAGCTTAAAAATAAAGAAACTTTTTAGTAATAGATCATCTGTCAACAAAAGTTTCAGCAGGCTATATAGGTTTGAAGCATGAGAAACTGGAGCAAATTAAAAGAAAAAGAAGTACACACATCTACATCCCCTGTTTAACTTCAGCTTTGTTTGAGATAACTTTCTTACCGCTTTTTAAAACAACTTTTCAGTACAAAAATTAAACTGTTTGTACTAAAAAGTAGCTTTACGAAGAAGTAAAAAAATCGTCCCAAACGAAGCCTTCATATGCTCACATGACTAGCAAGTAGCAAACAACATAGCTGTGTTGTTTTATTCAAACTATTCCAGACGCATTTACTGATATTTCAATGGAATTCATGATGTGTTGTTTAAGCAGAATGGAGCATCTTTACAATAAGATTCTCCACATCCCTGAGAACAAAAATGTATTTGATTTAACAGATTTTAATCAGAAACATCATCATCATCATTAGACTTATATCACTTATTTGGCATCAGCTCTCTCAATATAACTTCTACCACTGCTTTGAACACTTAATGCATAATTATATGGAGAATACATTTTACTCATCATCTAACGTGTAAGGAAAAAAAAAATCATGTACCTTTTCTTAAAGCTTGATGAATTATTCGTCCTTTGCATGACCTCAAAATTAGGCTTAATTGATGTCAATCAATACAAATCTTGATGCCTTTTGTAGACAATGTACCTAACTCTTTAGGTTGTCACTTCTCTGATTAATATGTTCTTTTTTTTTTTCAAGCATTGAGGGGGACCATGGTGGTTGCATTCCAAGTACAATAGAGTTCATCACAGCACCAAAAAGATCATTATCAAAGTATCATGTGGCGCACTAATTCTAACCAAGATGCATCCGCTTTATGATATGCCTATATGGGTCCAGGAGGAACCGGTCCAGCCGGCTCATCACATACAGAAAGCTCAAATTTCTGCCCCCTTGGGGGTGGGGTCTACTGCCTAGGGAAGAAAGGAGGGTTGTTTATTCTTTTGAGTTAGTTTTCTGTTTTGCTTTAAATAGGAGTTTTGCTTTAGGGTTAGTCATCCCCACCACCAACCACCACCTCACAATCTCACCCATCCAACTCAACACCACCACATCCACCAAAACCGAGCCTTCACCATCATCCCGCGGCCCTCCCTCTAGCCGCTGGCCTCCCCTACATCCACCACCATTCCCTCCATAAATCACCGGCCCCTTTTCGTCTTCCTCCACGAATTTTCAAATTTTGAAATTCAAAGTGGAAGTTCTCAAATTCTAATTAGGAAAGTTTCAATGAGGTCTCAAATTCAAATTTGAATTTGAGCGGATTTGAAATTTTCATCATTAATTAGTCGGAGCGGATTAGGAAACGCATAATTCCTTTTCCCCAAACCTCCTTCCCCCTCACCATGCTGTCGGCCCCCTTGGTGGTCCCCTCTCCTTTAATGCTTTATTAAGGGACTTGATTACTTGCTATTGGAATTTCAAAATCCACTTATTTTTCCTCCAATCTTACTCAAATCTGAGAATAATTTCAAATTTGTGAATTAAAACCATTTCTGTTCCACCTAACCTTAGCCGTTTTCCCTCTTACCCATTCACCGGCCTCTCTACCCACCGTCCACCCTCTCTCTCTTCTCCCCTCTCAAGGTGTTTTCTCCTTCATGGAATTGAGATGTATGATCAATCCGGAGTTTGATTCCGGTTTTACGTACGACGGCTAATATTGCATGGATCTTCTCAACGTGAGGGAAGAGAAACTAGCGGAAGGTACGTGGTGAATCACGACGTTTTTCCGAGAAGGTGATTTTCTTCCTTGACTCATTTACTTTCAAATCCTACTTACTTCGTTGAGAGACTGTTCAAGCAAGAGATTGTGTCTACTAATCGCCATCCACTAGTATTCATAGGATTGTTACTTCTTTGCTTTTGGATCTCATTGTTGAGCAAAGGTTAAGTTGGAAACTACTCATGCAATACTTTAATTTCCCTACGTGTTTTGATTTCGTTTAGTCTCTTGCGTAGCCTAGCCTAAACAGAAGTGACCATTTATTAGTTTCACTTTGTTGTTTTAATCGCTAATAACAAAAATCTAAAATTGATCTTTAAATATTTTGTGCAAGTTTCCTATTTCGCATATAGTCCTGCATCAAGCGACATTTATGCTTTAGCGCGAAGGCGACGATGGCAAAGTCGGAACAACGACGACGACAAAAAAACGCAGGATGTTGGAGAAGGGGCTACAGGACTTGAGGAGGAGGAATCGTAAGGGCTTGAGGAATGATGAATAGAGTCGATCGTGACGAGGAACTGGGGCTGGGGACCGGTAGATCGAACGGATTGAGGCTTGCAGCTGTGTGGAAAGTCCGGATCGTCACAGGCTTCGACACAACTAGAAGGTCGGGCTCATTGAGATTGGCCTTGTCGGATCTGTGCCGTTCAGAAGAAGAAGGGCGGCTATGAGGAGGAAGTGTCAGAGCTTAGGGTTCGGGATTGTGATCGAGCTATGGAGTAAAGATCGGAGGGGATTTCAGGTTTTTGTGCTGGAGGAAGTAGGAATCGAGCTCTTCGCTCGCTGCTACCTTAATAACAAGAGCAATAATGTCTACAGAATGAGCATGGATCGCAGGATTTGCGCAGAATTCACGGAAAGTGACGTAAATGGCGTCGAAGGGGGTTGATTTAGAGGGAAGAATAGGAGAGCTTATTTATGTCCAAGTTTAGGGTTTTTTTTTTAATGCAGAATTTGATTTGAAATTGTTGTAGTTTTTTTTTGTAAGGGATCCTAACGGCGTCTATTGTTTGGGAGAGAAGATCTTTCTTTTGAAAGAGGATTTAGCAATAAAAAAATATGTTGTTTTGTTGAATTTATTGGGGTTCGTTGGCAGTTTTTGAAACCAAAGCACATCAAATAGTCCTCTAAATCTCTATGAAGAACGAAAATGATCCTAGCTTATGTAAAAATTTCATCTTAGCCCCCCAACACCTTAAATAAAAATCAAATTGGTCCCATCATTCAAAATAACAAATGTTGGAGTTGCGAATGTTAAAAGTAAAGATATTTTTTATTTTTATTGAATTTTTTTAGTAAATCTAATTTTATACTAACCATGTTTTCTCCATTTATCAAATTTGACCAAGAGATCAACCATGCAACTATAATGCCCAATCTCAGATACTGACAGCACAACTTCAATTTAAACATAATTTACAAAAATTGTTACAAAACCTTTAATCTTAAGGGGGAAAAAAAACGTAGATTAGCAAGTGAAAAATCCATAGGAAATTCTTCACAGGATGTTTTCAAAATTCCATATAATCAATTCAAAACACAAGTATACCAACACGACAGCTTAAATTAATGTCCAAAGTTTATTCTGTCCATATGCTTCCTCCAATGGTAGAATTACAATTTTGAATAAGAGGCGACAAAAGGACTTGTCCCAAATGTAATGCTTCTAAAATATACATAGTTGTAGGAAATTTTAGGAATAAATCTTAAGTATTATACAAAGCAAGATATGTTAGTTCTGTGTGGAATCTGATTGTGTTGATCAATCGAGTTGTACTGTTGCCTCATACCTCAAGCCAATTTCTTGTACTCGTTAGGGGGTGTGCAGGGGGGTCTACCCCTGCTTGGGCTTGGGTGATTTTTTTTTTTTTCATACAATACATGGTGTTGTGTACCCGAGTGCCACGGCATTGTGTTCCTGAGCGTCACAGTGCTGCAAAGTTTATTGGAAAAAATGACTCTAGATTCAGCGCCACAGCGCTATGGAGTGCCGCAGTGATGCAGGTTAGAGCACTGCAGCAACGATAAACAATCGGGATCAGGGGTCTAAGCGTCACAATGCTGTGGGGGGACTTGACACTTTTTCTTTCTCATTTTTCTTAATGGTGACACCCCCTGGTGTTATTGTCTTTTTCTTTGTTTTGAATGTGAGAGCAATGCAAGAGAGGAGAGAAGGAAAGAGTGAAAGAGAAGAGAGATATCTACTTATTTTTCCCAATTTTCATGGTGGATTTCTTGGTGTGGTGTTGTTTTGTGTTTTTTTTTTTTTCCTATTTCGGATTTTTCCGCGTTAAATCCTCGTTCGTGTATTTTACTTTTTGCTTCTTTTAACTTCTTGTTTGTTTCGTTACGGTGTTTTACACTTCCATCCCCTAGAACGTATGACTTCTTTTCAAAAAATTTAGTGGGCATGGGCTGGAGACACTCATAACATCTTCCTGATTCCACCACCAGCTCTCCCAATTGACTTCTTAGCATTAATTCCAGACTTAGCATATGATTCTTCAGCAAATATTAAAGTAGATTCAATTAAAGGCAATGAACTACCTGATGCATGAATAAATTTGATCATAATAAATATGATTTTCTAGCTAAGGTTTTGATACCTTGTGTTTTTAAAAGAATGACTACCTAATCTTTTTTACCTTCTTATTTAGTCAATATAGAAGAGGTTTGATTGATCCCAGCAGACGACTTCTAGCCTTAAATAGATTTGAAGATACACATATGCCTTTAGACATATTGAATCGAAATTCATTCATGTTTAAGACACTAGTTGACAAGACAAAAACTTATTAACATGGTACATACCGCCAGTTAAATGCATTTAATAAAGAGAAAAAAATATTTTATTATCTTTTGTTCCAAATAAGGAAGAAATTCAATAACAAACTAATGACAGTTAGAAATATTCAAAATAACTATTCTATCCAGCACTTCAACTCAATTGCAAGCAAATAAGTCATTTGTCCGAAGCTAGTTACAGATGTTTATTTGAGGACCTCCAAGAGACTTAGTGAAAATATTTGTTTGCTAGTCATTTGAAAGAATCTTTATTTCTGCTAAAATAATAGTCAATATCTATGTTTGAGACATAATTACGACTAATAAAAACAGAGTATTCTGGTATGTATTTGAATTAACATGTTTTGCTCATCATTATCATAAGCCTTTCCTAGCTATATGTGGCCGACCCTAAACACCCTAAACCTCAGCTACAAGAAAACAAAATGTTAGAAGGAAAATACTGATCTGCAACATCTAATCATGCTTGGGCACCCTTGGAAATATTTTACTATCAGAAACAAGGATCATATTCTTCTCATCTAATGACTAGATTTTAAGGATTTAAATACGAAATTTCATGAAAAACATGCGAGGATATTGAGGTTTACGTGTAAATAACATTTAGGAATTTTTGAGGTCAAATGCCCATTAATCTTCAGCATTTTTTATTAAGATTTTCATATAATTGTAATAAAATTTCAGTTTAAGGGATATTTTTACACAAAGTTAAAAGTTTTCTTTTAAAGTTGGACTTTAGTTAAGCAAGCATCACATACATCTACAGCAAAACTTGAACAGTTGCTGAGAACGATCAAACTTAAGCTCGTTGGTATCAGATAAAGAAAGCCCAAGGAACATACGCATGAGTATCTAACAGTTAAGTAGATAGAGTCTGAATCACAATTCCATTAATATAGATCTACTTAAGTAACATTTCAAAATGTTTTAACTCCAAAGTATCCTGAATTGTATATAAGTTGTTCCTACTTGTAGAAGGGTGATTCACATTTGGCTTGCAGTTCATCTATCAGGTAACAAGAATGCTTCTGCGACAACATGTAGGGACCTAGCAATATAAGCTTCAGCAAGCTACAGATGTTGATCATATTTTACAATTTCTAAAGATATACACTGAAGCAACTGATCAAAGATTTTTAGGAAGAAGAATGAGTTGGAAAAATTCCTAAACAATTAAGGGGCAGCTTGGTTTAAAGTAAAAGTATTCCGAATTAAAATATTTCAAATGCAGGGGTTCGGAGAATATTGATGTTTGGTTCGAAGTAAATCAAATGCAGTGTAAAATTTTGATGTCTTTGGAATTCCCCCTCCAGTTCATTTTTTTTGTGTATTTAGAATACCTCCGATTTGGATGATTTCCAAATACACTAGAACTTCATTGCCCGCCACCGCCATCCACCACCACCACTGTCACCTGCCATCATCGTCCGCCACCGCCATCCACCATCACCACTGTGGACTGTCATCGCCGTTGACTGCCACCACCGCTGCTGGCCGCAACCATTGGCTACAACAACTGACCACCCTATACTTTACACTATATTCATTTTATTTCAAGCTAAATAAAACTAAAGCAATTCCCTACATTTATTTTACACTCATCTAAATAATTTCAAAATATTTCAAATACACTGCATTACTTCTATATTGCATTTTTTTTACCCTATTTATTTTTCAACCAACCAAACAACCTATAAATAAGAATCATTGCTTGACAATCCACAAGATGATATCATATTTTCATCAAGGATAGCAATTTCATGGACATCAACATCCGTTAAGAAGTGCAATTAAAGAAACTAGATACAAATATAAAAATCTGTGTTCATCTAGAATGCAATAAATTCTTAATTCTTAATTTTTACTTCCCAGTTCATTTCAAGTGTAAAATATGCCTAGGATAATGGATTATCGTTATCTAGACTTCTAAGCATCATATTAAATTTAGTTGTTATTATAAGGCTTGATTCAGTTAATATACTACACAAAGCCACTATTGAATGCAATATAAGGCAAAAGACTACTGAATCTCAACATAATTTTTCTATGTATCATCTAAAACATATATAATCTAAAATCTATCTATAACAATGCTTGGTAACTGATAGGAAATACTTGGGTTCGCAAGTAATCCTATTGGAAATACTTGAGTTCGCAAGCAACCCTAACAATGAATTGGTAAAACAACGAGAAAGAACACAAGAATACTAATGAAATCAACTCAAAACAATAGATTTGATTATATAAGATAAAGCAAAACAAACATAAAACAAGATACAATTGATCATCTATTCGAGAGGAGGATCGTTCTCTCTCAATCTCTAGACACCAAGTCTAGAGCCCAAGAGACTCTAAGAGAACAATAATCAAGCATACCTACCTTAGCCCCTTCATCCCCTTTAAATAGCCCTCTCCACCTCCTTAAAACTCCACCTCCTTAAAAACTTCCTAATATAAGAAATTATTTAATTAATACAAAAGATATCAAATATTTTAATTAATTAAATCCACCTCCTTAAAAACTTCCTAATATAAGATATTATTTAATTAATACAAAAGATATCAAATCTTTTAATTAATTAAATCCACTTCCCTAATATAAACTAATTTCAAAATTCATTCCCCTCTCTCCTATTGCCGCCTCAAGGGGGGCCCACAAGCTGGGCGAAAACACATCAAGGAGGCCGCTTAGCCCGCCTCTTGTAGAACTGGACCGGCCCCTCCTGGGCCGGTTTGGTTGGTTCCGTAACATTACCCCGCTCCCAAAGAACCACCTTGTCCTCAAGGTGAAAGATGGAAAATTGATGTTTCATCCTCTCGTATGGTTCTCACGTGGCCTCGTAGTTAGGAAGGTTCTTCCACTGGATCAACACTTCCTTAGTTCCATCTTCTTTCTGTATAACCCACATCAGCTCTAAGGGTTCCAATACCACCTCGAAATCCTCAGTAAGTGTCACCGGTAGCTTAGAATTGGCAGTATAGTCACTAATGACTTTTCTCAACTGCGATACATGAAAGACTTGATGTATAGTCGTCGTTGATGGTAGCTTTAGTCGATATGCTACTGCTCCGATCTTCTCCGGCACTTCATAAGGCCCAAAATACCTGGGAGCAAGCTTCTCATTCCTTCTGTTGGTGACTGTCTTCTGTCTATATGGTCGAAGCTTCAAGAATACACTCTCCCCCACTTCAAACTGGATGTACTTTCTATGCCTGTCAGCCTATTTCTTCATAATCTGTTGAGCCCTCAATAGATGTCTCTTCAACTTTTCTAGCACTCTATCCCTCTCCTCCAAGTACTCCTCTACTGAAGAAATAGGAGTACTGCTACTCCCAAAGTGGACCAAGTGGGGAGGATCCCTTCTATACAACACCTTTAATGGGGTCATCTGAGAAGCAGAATAAAAAGATGTGTTGTACAAGTACTCAGCCCATGATAGCCACTTAGCCTATAGCTTAGATGTTTCCGACACAAAGCATCTCAGGTAAGTCTCCAAGCCCATGTTGACTACCTCCGTTTGGCCATCCGTCTGTGGGTGGTAAGTTGTTCTCCTCTTCAAAATTGTCCCCTGTAACCTGAACAACTCCCTAAAAAAATGGCTTAGGAACACCTTATCTCTATCTGATACTATCGCCTCTGGTACTCCATGTAGCATGACCACTTCTCTGATGAAAGCTGAAGCCACTATCACTGTGGTGTAGGGGTGCCGAAGGGGAATGAAATGTGCATACTTGCTCAAACTGTCCACCACTACTAAAATCACTATGAATCCTTCTGAACGGGGCAACACATCAATGAAGTCCATGGATATCTCCTCCCATACTCATCCCAGTAGCGTCAATGGCTGTAGTAGTCCTCCTGGTGACATAGTTATATATTTGTTCCTTTGACATATCTCATATCTGGCTACCATCTCCTCTACATCTTTATGCATCCCCTTCTAATACAGTTCCAAAGCTAGCCTCCTATATATATTCTGCACGCCTGAATGGCGCCCAACAGCGCTTCCATGAAACTCCTTGAGTAAATTTGGGATGTGGATTAAGGTTCGAGGCATCACAAACCCCCCGTGATATAGCAATATGTTCCCCTCCAATGAGTACCCTGGGTGGATATCTCCTTCTTTCAGTAAGTCTGCCCTGATCTTCCCCAAATCCCATCCCTAGCACTTTCTTCTCTGATGGTCTCCCAATTAACCATCAAAGGAATAGAGAGTGACACCGTCTGTAGCTCCCCCATACATTTGGACAAGGCATCTGCCGCCTTGTTCTCCACTTCTGGTCTATACTGAATCTCAAAATCGTACCCCAGCAACTTGGATAGTCACCTCTGATGCTCCTCTGTCACCATCCGTTGTTCCAGCAGGTATTTCAAGCTCCACTGATCAGTCCTGACAATGAAATGCCTCCCAAGTAGGTAGGGCCGCCACTTCTGGATAGCCAAAATGATGGCCATTAGCTCTCTCTCATAAGCTGGCTTTAGCCTGGCTTGAGCAGTCAACATCTAGCTGAAATAGGCAATGGGCCTACGACTCTGCATAAGTATTGTACCCAGCCCATATCCGGACGCATCTGTCTCCACTATGAAGATTTGAGTGAAATATGGCAAGGCTAGGACCGGCACCGTAGTCATACCCTTCTTCAAGCTCTCGAATGCTGATGTGGCCTCCTCCCGTCATAGGAACTCGTCCTTTTACAATTGCTCAGTGAGTGGTCATGCTATGGTGTTGTATCCCTTGACAAACCTTCTATAGTACCCTGTTAGTCCTAGAAATTCCCCCAGCTCCCTCAGATTTTTAGGTACGGGCCACTTTAACATAGCCTCAATTTTAGACTGATCTGCTGTCACTCCTTCTTTTAATACAACATAGCCCAAGTACTCTACACTGGCCTGTGCAAAGCAGCACTTCTTCAAGTTGGCCCTCAACTGGTGCTTCTGCAGTACTTCTAACACCTTTTTTAGATGTTTCATGTGTTCTTCTTCCACCCTGCTGCATACTAGAATGTCGTCGAAGAATACCAATACAAAGCATCGTAAATAAGGTTTGAAAATCTTATTCATAAGTGCCTGGAAAGTGGCTGGAGCATTGGTGAGGCTAAAAGGCATCACCAGGATCTCATAGTGTCCCTCATGAGTTCGAAACGCAGTTTTAGGCACATCCTCCATCCGGATCTGATGGTATCCTGATTTCAAATCTATCTTGTTGAAGATCACCGTTCCACTCAATTCATCCAACAGCTCATCAATAACGGGGATATGAAACTTATCAGGTACATTTTCCTTGTTGAGTGCCCTATAGTCCACACAGAATCGCCAGCTGTTGTCTTTTTTCTTCACCAATAGCACTGGACTAGAGAAAGGACTGATGCTTGGTCTGATGATGTTTGCCTCCAGCATCTCTCTAATCAATTTTTCAATTTCATCTTTCTAAAATTGAGGGTAGCGATAAGGCCGTACGCTGATGGGTGACACCCCATCCCTCAGAATGATGGCGTGCTCCTGCTCGCTCTGTGGTGGCAATTCCTGAGGTGGTTGAAACACCTCTTGGAACTGCTGAATTAGTGGTTGTATGGAGGGGGGTATGTCGCCTCCCTCTTCCAGCCTAGCTCCCTCCAAACTGTGCAGCTCCACCAAGTATCTTCCGCCTGCCAACTGTATATCCCTCACCATAGTTTTAAGAGAAACCATAGATTTGGATAACCCCGCATCTCCCTTAATCATCATTTCCCTTCCATCTACAATCAACTCCATCGTGAGTGCTCCCCAGTTTACTTTGGTGTCTCCAAAAGCCTGCAACCATTTCATCCCCAGGATGACATCTATACTCCCAAGCTCTAGTGGAAGAAAATCTTCCCTCACCTGAATTCCCTGGATGGTTAGTAGCACTCCTCTGCAAATCCCCTAGCCTTTTTCCACCTTCCCCGTGCCCATTATCACCCCGTAACAACCGGTATCTACCAATTTCACTCCCAGTTGGTCGACAACCTGAGTGAAAATGAAATTGTGTGTAGCCCCACTGTCAATCAACACCACCACATTCTTGTCCTCTATCTCCCCCTTCACTTTCATGGTATGATTTAAGTGAATCCTACCACTGAGTTCAGAGAAACCTCGTCCATATCCAAATGCAGATTCTCCTCCATCTCCTTCTCTGTCTCCTCCTTACCTCCCTCAGTTTCCTCGTCATCACAGATGGTGAGAACCTGAAGAGTTCGAACCTTGCACCGATGCCCTGGCGTATACTTTTCATCGCACCTGAAGCACAACCCCTTGGCCCTCTTCTCCTGCATCTCTTTTTCTGTTAGCCTCTTGAAATTTCCTCCACTCCCTCCTCCCACTGTCTTTTCCTGTGGAGCTTCTCTAATCCCTCTTGCGACCGGCCCCTTGGGTGCTAGGTGAGTGGTCATCCACTTGTAAGTGCCTCCTGAGCTGTTGCTCCTTGCGCCCTTTTCTAGGTTTTTTTGATTTTCCACCAGCTGTGCAAGCTTCATGGCCTCCCCAAGTCCCGTGGCATCAGTACCTTCACTGCCGCTCTGATCTCCGCCTTCAGGCCTTTTAGGAAGTTCCCCTCCAATACCGTATCAGACAGACACTCTACTCTACTGGTCAAGTTCTCGAACCTCTCCCATGTAATACCCAATTTTTATATATGTATGAAAATTAGAGTTCATTTAATTATAATCTAAAGTGTAGAATTAATGTAATATTAATGACTTGTTAAAATCGACTATACAGTTAAGTTGATGTTTAATGGATGGATAAGTTTTAATAATTATACAGCTAATAGAGTTGAAGTTAAAATAGATAATTATTGATATAATAAAGGAATGCTTTCAAAGGGAGTGAGTGATGGTAGTTATGTGGTGGGCCGTCATTTTCCTAATCCTTAATGTAGGCAACAAGGCGAAATTTGGGCGGCTGGATAAGGATGAGAGCAGTTTTGGAGTGGGGTCCACTCATTTATCTTATTCCTTTATGCGGAATTCATAAACTAGAGAAGGATTTGGCAGTTATCCTGTTGCAAGTAAGATGCTCTCCCGGGCCTGTAGTGAGAGCCGCAAATCCTGTACATGGAATTCACATATTCCCTTGTAGCAAGAGGCGAAATCCTTCCTGTAAGCAGAGTGTAGTGTATGTGTTAAGTTTGAAGGAAATTGGCTTGTTTTGTGAATGCGGTACAAGGCAAGGTAAGCATTTGGATTTCAGCAGAATTAAAAAGTTGGTTTACTATAATGAATTTTTCTTATTGCCTTAAGATAGTGGTTTTGGCAGTGGAATGAAAGGAGAATAGAGAAATAACCGTAATAGAGAATCAAAGTAAAGGAAGGTAAGGATTTCTGGTATATTCTTAATTATGTTGTAACTTTCTAAAAAGACAATAAAGATTTCTAAAACAAGCATATTTATTACTTCCAGTGATAGAAAAGGTTTTATTGGTCTTATGAGAAGAGAAAATTTCGAGGTGACATACAATCGTAGAAGAGTGCGAAGTAGAGAATTGGAAGAGACGACTGGGCAAGGAGGTAAGTGATGCAAATATTTTAAGAAATATATACCTTACCATTAGATATATATAATGCTTGAAATGACACTTTGAAAAGTAGTCATGAAAGTAGATGATTTGATATTATGCATGTTGATCAACCTTTTGTGAAAGGACTATAAAAGAATATATTTACAAGTTTTCAAGTATGATTAACCACTTACATAAATTAATTATGTGAGTTTAAATCAAGGTGTATTATGTTTATTTAAATATTTTACTTGTTGATAATGCTTTTGAAAGAGATCATTTTCTTTACTAATTATGTGCATATTCATGTTATGCAATGAATAAATAAGAAAGCATGCAACAAGTATAGTATGGATAATGAATATGGATGGTGTACCGAATATCAATTTAAAAGTAAAGTTTGGCTAAAGATTTATGTATAACTTACCAATACATGTGGAGCAAAAGGATCCCCATATATTAAATTGTTTGGTAAGTGGGGCAAAAGGGACCCCAAAGAGGCAAAAGGGACCTCCATGTAATTCAATGGCGATAATGTCAGGTTTATCTGGGCTCCATTGAATATGATTATGAATGAGTAGTCAAATCTTTTAATGAGTAAAATTGATATTCAGTATGGATGTAAGAGGAATTGATGGGTAATGTCAAATGATAATTTATGAAGTTTGCTCAAGCAGTTTAACATTTATTTATGTTTTCAATGTTCTAATTTTTTATAAACATACAATTTAAATATTATTTCAAGTTGCACACTTATGGAGTCTTATAGCTCATCAGTAGTTTAGTACTGGTTGTTGTTACAAGAAAAGGAAAGGGAAAGGTGGAAGAAGACTAATCTGCAAGTGTTTACATTTTATGTTAATGTTTATTCTATATTTGAAATCTACTTTTGAGGTTAGTAAGAAATTTGCATGTTGCACTACTTTGAGTTTGTTTGGACTCCCTTAGTGGCTTTGTAAATGTGTATATTAAGGTTTTAATTTAGAAGATGTTTTCGTTGATGTATAAATGAACTTATGGTTGGATATTTTATATGAACTTCTAAAAAGAAAAGTTGTATTAAATGTTTATGTGATGCATGTTACACTCAATGGTATTATTTAGGGATACCGTGGGGTGTTACATCCCAGTAATCTGCTACTGATCCCTCCTGCACCAAAGCAAAGAACTGCTCATAGAAGTCTCCTCCCCAATCGGTTTGGAAGCGTTCGATCAAGCAGTCCTTAAATTCTCCCCAGCTCCGGATGGGCCTCCTCTGATCTCTCCACTGGTACCAAGAGAGTGCCTTCCCTTCTAGACATAATCCTGCAGCCGATAATTTCTCCTCCTCCGTCAAATCGTTGACGGCGAAGTACCTATTTACTTTGTAGATCCATCCATATGCATCCTCCCCTTCAAAAATGGGCATTTTTAGTTTCCTTACTTTATGGTCGCCATTGTTTCCACGTATGCCTCCATAATTTCCCTTCTCCCAAGTGCTCGGTCTCCCCCACGTCTCATGATCCTCCTGTGCACTGCCATAACCCAATCCCCCTTCGATATCCCTTCTTCTCCCTTCAAAATCAACACTCTGATGGCCATAAAACCACTTATGGCGTTCCCAATCAGCCCCTCTTTTCTCTGCTCCCCCATAGCCATACCTTTCCCCATGTCGATCTCCTCTTTCCTCCCTATGGAAAGGCTCTACATAGAGCCTTCTTCTTCCCTCTTCCACAATTTTCACCTCTTCTTTCTCCTTATGGATTTCAGAATTGGTGTTCTTCGCTTCTAGGCCCTTCACTTTGGATGCCACCGTTTGTGCTTGAAGCTCCAGCATTCTTTTCATCATATCCTTGAGATCGGCCACCTGCCCCTCCATGGAAGAAATCCTTTCCTCCACGGTTTCTTTGATGTGATTTATCTCTCCTTCGAGTCTTTCCTCCAAAGCATCAACTTTCTTGGCCGTCATTACAATTCGAAGTTTCTAGATTCACAAAATCTGGATTTTGGAGTAAAAAAACATCAACTTCCTCTTTTTCCGGACAAAAAATTGATGCTGGAATTTGCCGAAAACAGTCCTCCACCGGTCCCAAGACTTGCTCTGATACCAATTTAATAGGAAATACTTGGGTTCGCGAGTAATCCTATCGGAAATACTTGAGTTCGCAAGCAACCATAACAATGAATTAGTAATACAGCGAGAAAGAACACAAGAATACTAATGAAATCAACTCAAAACAATAGATTTGATTATATAAGATAAAGCAAAGCAAACAAGATAAAATTGATCCTCTATTCGAGAGGAAGATCATTTTCTCCCAATCTCTAGACACCAAGTCTAGTGCCCAAGACACCCAAGAGACTCCAAGAGAACAATAATCAAGCATACCTACCTTATCCCCTTCATCCCCTTTAAATAGCCCTGTCCATCTCCTTAAAACTCCACCTCTTTAAAAACTTCATAATATAAGATATTATTTAATTAATACAAAAGATATTAAATCTTTTAATAAATTAAATCCACCTCCTTAAAAATTTCCTAATATAAGATATTATTTAATTAATACAAAAGATATCAAATATTTTAATTAATTAAATTCACTTCCCTAATATAAACTAATTTCAAAATTCCTTCCCCTCTCCTATTGCCGCCTCAAGGGGGGGAAGGGGCATAAGCTGGGGGGAAACACATCAAGGAGGCGGCTTAGCCCACCTCTTGTAGAACTGGACCGGCCCCTCCTGGGTCGGTTTGGTTGGTTTTATAACAGTAACAGAGAGCACAACAAAAAAAATAAAAGTCAAGCATGCAAAAATCAAAACTAACAAAATATACCTACGGCATAGATCAGAGCTTATTATCCCAACTACGCAGCTCGCTCTTTACCCTTTTTCGGGCCTAAAAATAAAAGCAAAAGCATGAATGAGCTAATATGGCTCAGTAGGCTATCATAACCTAAAACAAAAATCAATAATAAAAAAACCAAAAAACTGAGAACAATGTGCTGAATCATATACTGAAATTAAAAGTAATTAAATAATTACATAAATGAACTGAATTATAATCAAACACTTCATAACAGAATCCCATCTCGGTAGTCTATTGACTCCGGCATAACAACACTTAGGTAACAGAATCTAACCAACATAACAGAATCCCACCTCGGTCATCCACTGGCACCATTTTAACAAAATCCCACCTCGGCCACCCACTAACGTCGGTATAACAGAATTCCACCTCGACCGCCCATTGGTGCTGGCGCAACAGAATCCCACCTTGATCACCCACTGGCGCCGGCATAACAGAATCCCACCTTGGTCGCCCACTGAAGCCGGCGTAACATAATCCCACTTCAGCTGCCTATTGGCGCCGGTGTCACATCACAACACTTTACAATATATTTTTCAATGCATTTCATTAATTAAAGCATAATAAAATTGAATTAAAAATTTGTCAAAATGTCCCAACAGTAGATAACATAAATACAACTGAGTAAAAATTCATAATTTTCAAACATAACCAAATTATCACAAATTCTATAAAATATCATTCTGAAGCTTTAATTGAACTAAAACACTATTTTTAGATGTCAAAATAAATTTCTAAGTATATAAAAATCGCTGCTTTTCAAAATCATCTGGCAAAAAATTTCCATAATATGCTTAAAATGTTCGTAATCACTATGTCTATAACATACGCGGTGAAAGTTTTATCAATATGAAATTATAGTCGTTTTTCAATAATGAAAATACAAATTTGAGCGAAAAAATAATAAAAACACAAAATTACTGAAGTCTGAAATTAATGAGGACATCGTCAGAGATTTCGACACGTGTACCATCGGAGACACCGGAGATCGACGGCCATGATCAGGAGCTTATATTTTGAGTCATTTTATGTAGTAGTTAATTTTATTTTTCAGTTTTTACTGTTTTACCCTTATGGGTGGTCATTTGATATTGTAGCCCCGAGGGCGTTTATGTCTTTTAGTTTTTGTTTCATTTTGGCCTATTTATAGGAGGCCTCATGCATTGTATTAGAGAATGAATATTGATATGAAATTTCAACTTTGGCTTGGATCTCTTTGTGAGTTCTAGAATTCTCTTTGTGAGTTCTCGAGTGAGGATTAGCCTAAGAGAGGCTCAAAGCAATACCCAACAGCCCCTTGGTGGAGCTCTTGGTTTTCTACCTAATTTCTTCTTCTTTCCTCTCCTCTAGCCGTCGAATCTTCCCCCACCACCCCACCACCTGACCGGCCAGCAACCGCGTCCCCCCTCCCTTGCCGTTAGTTGTTGGTTTCCGCCCCTCCCTAAGCCGCCCCTCCATTAATCCCACCTCTACCATCGAAATCAGCCCCATATACATTGAACCTAGACCCTTTTCCTCAACCCCTATGGCCGGCCCCCCTTCTCTTCCCCCTTCTCTCTCCACTTTGCCACCTAAGCAACAATTAAATCCCTAAATCCCTCTCATAACCGCCGGCCCCCATTACTCCATTAATTGGGTTAATTTGAATTTCAAATTGGCCCCTTCCCTTTTATGAAAACGTGAAATTAAATTTCATATTTTCCCTCCAATCTCTTTGGCCTCCAATTTACTTGAGTCAACCCATAAACTCCTAATCCTAGCCGCCCCTCATCCTCCCAAGTTCCCCTCATCATCCTCCTCTCTTCCTCCTCACCAAACTCAAGAGAGATTCTTCCAACTTCCACCACCATCATGTATAGTCGATCCGGAAGTTGACCATGGTTTCTTATTTGATGATCAAGGACGAACCAACGCCTTTGAATCCCCGTTCTTCGACGTGAACCTTGACGTTGATTCTTCTGTCGATGACTACTTAAATCACATCTTGTTCACGCTAGTAACTTCCATCGAGGAGCATATTCTTCCCGGACGTTGGAAGCTCATTAGTCATCCTGTGAACTATCCGCCGCCGGATACTTCTTCAACGGACTAGACCTTGGGCACCAATTGTCTCTTAATGGCATTGCTCGGTTTGCTCTCAATCTTCCTCCATGAAAGCCCCACCATCAAGAGCGTAGTGAGGGACCCCAAGATGAAGAGTTCTATTTGTTAGACCGTGGATTATTGTTTTAACCATAACATTATCTTGTTTATTTTATGTTGTTCAATTGATAGCATCCAGTTAATCTAGTTGTAACTGCATGCCTTACATAATTTCTACTTCATAATTCGGAAAGCCTAACTTGGGTAAGCATTAATTCTATAACTAGCAAAGTTTTAATATTTTTATATTAAAATCTCCAAGCAGTTCTTGTTTCCATGCATATGTTTCACATCAGAAATAGGCAAAACATAACGTACCTCGAGACGATAAAATTTTTCAACTGGGCCAACGGATAAAAATCGCTCTACGGCTGTTAAAACCTAGCTTATCTTTTTTGCTTCCTCTCTTTTCTCTTATTTCTCCCAAAATGTTCTATGTTAAGCCGAATGAAATGAAAAAAGACATTTAAATAATTAAGTATATAGTGACTTTAGATATTTTTATAAAATAATAATATAATAATAATATTCTAATAAATTTTTAGTATAAAATTCATAGAAATTTTTTAGAGATTCCCAAAATTATAGAACATTGTCCATAAAATAACTTATTTTATTTAGAAAATTCAAATGAAGTCGGTTTGCAAAATGGACACTTGATAGTCCCAAAACCCCCGTTTGTACTGTTAGGTGTTAATTTTTTAAAAAATTTATTCAGTGCCCAAAAATTATGAAAAAATTAGAAAAATTAAAACACAACAAAAGAAATGTTATAGAGAAGATGATTTATGATTTTGACTTATAACGACTACAGAATAAATTTTGATTGTTGCAAGCAAAAAAGGAGTTTTTAAAAATTTGAGTTATAACATATTGGATAAAATGCACCTAAGAAACTACAATCCTAAAACCGGACCAATCACAAAAGCTACTCCTTGTATTATTCCTTGCCCTGACAAACCCTCCATAGCATCTTGAGAATTTCCTCATTCAAACTAAGATGTCTTATGTAATTCGTCCTACTGATGACTATGAGTTGCCCATGCTGTCCAGTAATTATGCTTGGCCACTCCAATTACTCGACTGATATAACCACCGCAGGCAACACCATGTGAAAGCCTCAATGCCCTACTACTAAGAGATTTCTAATGCAAGATAATGTCCAAGAAACTATGCAAAGAAAAGTTATCATACAATAACACAAGTAAGAGATCAGATTAAATGAGTTGAGATTTCTCCTCACCTCAAGTGTTGTCACAAAGAACTGAAAAAGAAACCACAATGCACCTCCTTCAAGACTCCTCCTTGCCGGTCATCACCACATCCTCTGGCTCACAATCTTGTCTCACTCTCCAGTATCAACAATTCCTTACAATAAATCTCCCCTCATATTTCGATCCATACGCAAGGTAGTTCCCTGATAATTGTTCATATCAAATTGTTAGAAGTCAGACACATCACCACAAACAATTTTCCACATGACAACATCCTAAGTATCACTTTTTTTTCATTACTAGGTGACAAGCTCTACTCAGCAAAACGAAGAAGCCAGAACTATAGCAATTACGTATTTGCTGACTTTCATTGGCCACCAAACTTGCAGATTCCAGCCCAAATCGAGTCTACAACGCTCTTTCCCAAGATCCCAAGGCTCAACCAAATGGAGCCTAGTGTTGATCCAACGGCCATAACCAGCCTTTGCTCAAGCCAAAAGTGCCAAGTTGTATAAGCACTCCAAGACTTCCTGGCCATCTCCTGCCTCCTGGATGTTCCTAGACAATTGGAAAACTCCTATAGGCTCTCCCCTAATGGCTTGAGAGCTCAAATAAACACCTAACCCTCAGCATTGCCTAAGGTAGGTTGAGATCACCATATGAGTGGATGATTCCAGTGCGTAGAGCTCCAGGTTTTATCCGAAAACATTCACCAGAGCTTCCTCGATCTTTTCACAGCCTCCATTCTACCTGCGGCGGCGTTTGGGCAAGTAAAGAGCGAAGTTCGACAAGTTCGTTCGGCGGTGTCGGTCTCCGGAGAAACTAAAGGAATATCAGACCAAAGCTCAATCATCAACTAGCTCTGTCATTGAAAAAAAAACCTACTGCATGTGGATTATCAACAAATTTGCCCTAGATAACATAAAAAATGTAAACTATAGCTGAAGTGCTCAACATCTCACCCTTTATGAAGTGAATGACCACGGAGATTATAACTGAATAGAAATCTTAGTTCTCCTCGAGCTCACGATCCTGCTGAAATCAATAACTCACAGCATCGCCTCTCCTCACGGGTGTAATCGTCGAAATCCCTTCGATGGAGACAGCGCACCGCGCGAGGAAGACGATGACGGAAAGCCCTCGGATTCTCGGATCTGGATCCGAGATCCGCTAAGCGCGTATAATTTATTGGGGTGTCAAAATTTATTTGGTTCGATGAACGTATATAGAGCTACGTTCGGCTGGCATTAAGATCGCAGGCACAAAATGAGAAATACCGAGTAAATATTGAGCAATACCAACAAAAATGAGAAATACCATTATGTGAAGATAAAATACCGAGTAATACCGACCAATACCGAGTAATCCCAAAAACTATCGAGTTTTTTGCTCGGTATTGCTAGGTATACTCGGTATTGATCTTCCAGATCGGTATTCCTCGTTATTACCAAAGAATACCTAACAATACCGACCAAATACCGAGCAAAAACCGAGTAACAATCCTCTGACCGAACGTAGAGCTACGTCTGGTCAGAGGACGTAATAAAAGTTCCGACACACCAATTCAAAATCCGAATCGAATTTTAGGGGTTAAGATCAGCCCATTTTAAAAACGGATTGGATTCGGATCAAAAATTTTTACCGGTTTCTAAATCAAAGTCTGATTCATTTCAACACAAAAATCCAGTTTTTCACCCGATTTTGTTCGCATATTACATGGCTTTGCTTGCATCTCTTAGGTCGTCAGAGGACTAGGGCATCTTTTAGGTTGGAGATTGGCCGTCAAACTGGGGCAGTGTGTGAGCGGTGTGAGCCTGTGAGGATTAGGGCATCTTTCAGGTCGCCAGAGGGTCTAGTTCATGTTGTGTCAAACAGGTCAAGATCGGGTTATGTTAAACAATAGAGGGTCAATGTTGGGTTCAACCAAACCCAACCCGCAACCCGATTTTGACACACCTATATATAATAATAGCTTTCATTAATTCCATTATACAAAGGTTTGATTAAAATAAAAATTTTAATTTAACCTAAAGGTCCTAAAATTTATAATTTGAATTAAAAAATTTTAAAATCCTAAAAATGCAAATAAATAATTAATTTCAAAATTTTGCAAATCACTAGAGGTCTATTTTAGGCCATTCTGAACCTATGGCACGAGTTTGAAGGATCATAAACCTAGAAATCTTAATATGATATAGAAATATTGTAGGCTCCATTTAAATAATTTTAATTAAACCAAAATAAAATTTACAAATGTATCTCTTGCAATAGAAAAATCCTAAAAATACAAAAGTTAATGGTGTAGATTTAGAAAAAAAAAAGCCAAATAAAAATAACCTAATAGTCTAGCTTCTACCTAAGATACCTAAATTTTTTAACATTTAAATAATTTATAAAAATTGAATTTAGAAATTCAATTTAAATTCAATTTTTTTAGAATTAGTAAGCTTTGTCTAAATATTATTTCCAACTATTTCACTAACCTTAGAACCCTAGAAATAATTTACTAAGATTTCATTAAGGATGATTTTTTACTGCTTATTAAAGCAGCTTTATAGTACAAAAATTAAAACTTTATAATAAAAGTCGCTTTAAAAGCAGTAAAAAAGTTATCATAAATAAATGTTTCGTTTAATTTTATTTATTTTAAGAAGCAATAAAAAAATTGTCCCAAACGAAACTGAAGCCTAAACCTAACTAATGAACTTCCAACACTCAAAATTATTCATTAACTACCTAACTAATGAACTAATGATTATTAATAAGAGGTCACATACCCACACAATAGAGAACTAAAAAATTAGCATTAATATTTGATTTAGTTTTTGATATGATAGGATGAATTTTTTTGTGATATTATGTGATTTAATATTATCATTATTTTTTTTATTTTAGACAATATAAATTATTGTAAATGTATAAATAGATGTATTTTTGCCATGGAATCATAATAATTTTTTGTGTGTTTTTTTTTTTCTCATTTTTTTATTAACTTTCATACTACAAATATCTCAATTTGATTATTTATTTATTTTTTAAAAATTACAAAAATGTGGCATTCCCGTCTTCTCTCTGGATTCACAAGCTTCTCGTGCATCCCGGCCCAAGTCATTGAATGGGTCAATTTTTTCATCCCAACCCAACCCAAACCCATGAATCGTCGGGCTGGGCTGTGCTTCAATCATGCTTGAAGGAAGAAATAAAATAGGATTCATATTTAACAGTGAGTTATTTACAGTAATTAACAAATGCATGAGTAAACCTATATGATTGCTGATCCTTAATGTCTTTAGTATTTTTTTATTTTTTTTTTATATTTTATCACAAATAAAATATATTTTACTATTTTAAATATATAGAATTTTTGATTCAATATCATATAAACAAATTTATTTTACAATTTAGAAGAGAGCCTTGAAGTTGTGGCTAGAGATGTTGGCGGACCTAACTAAGGCTTCCTTTGGGACAGCTTTAGATTGCTTCTTTTTTTCTACTTTAAATTTTTTTTACTAAAAAGAGCTTTAAAAACAGCTTTTACAAACATCAAGAAAGTCAGTACAAACGAAGCCTTAGATGTCATAAGCTATGACATTTATTAGGTCGATAATGGGTATAGGGCCAGTAAACATTTTCTTTGGAACATTTTTTTTTTCTATTTATTTTTTCATAGCACAACCACAGTTTCGTTTGACTATTACTTTCTCTTTAATTTTTAAAATTTTTTGTAATGAGAATTTGGATTTTTCAAAAGCTTTTAAAAAAGCACTTTGAATGCAACAGCTTTACAACAATACAACCAACTTTACAAAAAGAGAGATTTACATACATACCACATAATACTACTCTATTTATATATTTAACACCTAAAACTTTAATATTATATACATACAACCATAGTTCATTTTCATATCAAATATGAGTAGTATAAATGAAATATATGAGTAATATGAAGTAAATATGAGTGATAGATTTGATATTAAAATAATATATGCATATGTATGTAATATAAAATTTGGATATTAGATATGTAAATAGAATGTTATAAAGTGGTATGTAGTAAATTTCCCTTACAAGAACCTTCAATGTCTTAAATAAACCCTAAATGTTGTTCGGTTGATACTACTATTTTGTAAAAATATAAAATAATTTATAAATATTTAATATTAAATTACCAAATATATTCAATTATATAACATTCATAATATTAATTATTAAATATCACTATTAATCAAAAAAAGATTTCATAATAAAAAAACTACTTTTCTATATCTAGTGTTACGACATGTGGTATATATTATACTAATTTGTAAATAATATAAATATATAATAATTTAATATTTTATTAAAAAATAACCATATTTTAAAAAAATTCATAGACTATAATTTGTTATCATCATTAGAAAGATCAGCCAAAGAGGTGGACAATTTCCCTTGAATATTTGTATTTTATTAATATGTGTTGAACCTTGATAGCATCTAATGAGAAGTAAAACTTCATGGAACAATCATTGATCACAACTAGCATTTAATATGTACCAAAAACTATTTTTTTTAACTATAATCTAACCACTAAGGCCTAGTGTGGCGAGGGATTATTTCGTGCAGAGTTCAGATCCAAGATGAGATCGAATTTATGAGGTTAAATGACAAATTTATAATAAATACACAGTTATGTAAAAAATTGTGATTTATTTTGTACCTTCTTAAATCTAAATTATTTGGATTCCGCAAGTAATAATTTCTCCCGTTTGAAACATCTTTAAGCCACTATTAAAAGTGTACTAAAATATATTTTTACAAAATAGTTAAAAATTAGTCCCAAACGAAGCTTTAAGTCTTGTTCTTAATAGATCTCAAAAGTCTTTGAGATTTATTTGAAAATTTTAAATAATTTTATTTTTCATACAACTTTTTATATTTGGGGATTCATATTAAATAAAATATTTTTTGTAATTATTATTTAGAGTGTGATAATTATTATTTAAAATAAAAAATAAAATTACATTACACCTATTTACTTAAATATAATTAAATTTATTAAAATTTTGAACATGAAAAGTGAAAATATTATATTTATTAAAAATTAATATAATATATTACAATTTTTTTATCACACTTATTTTAAAATAACTTAAATAATATTAAGGTCTATATAAAATGCCATCCCTTTTATTCTCATTAATTACTTCTATTTTATATATTTATTAAATAAAATACAAACAATTAAACCACATTAACTGTGAAAATTTGCACTTCCTCTATTAAAATTTAAAAATCATTTCTTTTTAAATTTAATACTAAAAAAGAAATTAATACATAAATTATTATCCTATGTGACTTAATTAAAGCCCTTAATTCCTTTTTAAAGATATTATCTAAATAAATGAACCCCTGAAACCTTTGAAAGGATGTATGGCCCTCCAAAGACTTTTTTCTTCAAAATTTGAAGTTAAAATAGTATTATTCTGAATAAAATTTTAAATTATTTCATTTATTAAAAAAAGTATTATATAAATAAATTTATTTATCTATTGCATAATATCTCATAAACTGAAAAAATTTATAGTAAAAAATTCTGATATAAATTATATTTAAATTAATATAATTTATATTGCATTAATCTCACACTAAATTAATTTGATATAATTTATAACAAAATATTTTTACATAATTTTTTAAAGAAAAATTATGCTAGTTTAAAATTTGGTAAGAATATCTTTACTGGAGATTTCTCCCAAACTCTCAAAGATAATAATATCAAACAGATCTGACCGGAAAAAAGCTTTAAAAAGCTGTATCTTTATCTTCAAGCCACCAAAATCTACTGGTTCTCCGTTCTCACAAAAAAAAAATCCATAAAGAGGAAGAAGAAGAAGAAGAATCCTCACCAGAGTTCTAATCCTCAGCATAGCAGGAAAAAAAAAATCCTTCCAGATCTGAGTAAGAACTATATCAATTAAAACAAAAGAAAGTAATTTTACAGAACAGATCATCAAAACTCATCCCCTCCAACAAAAAATACACCATATTTCATTCAAATTTCCAATTTTTCATTCTATTTCCTACTCATTCTGAATCGCTTTCCAGGCACATAGCCTTCAGCCCTCTCCTCCTCTGCATAAATTATGGAAATAAAACTAAAATAATAAGAATTTGTATCATTCCATTTTTTTCTAAGAATTATCGTTAACTAAATCCTGGCGCAGATTGCCCATAAAAAGAAAATTAATTACTATTTAGTGATTTGTAACTGGAAATTAAAAAATCGCCTACCTTTCTCGAACTTCTCTTTTCCCTGACCTCATATCTCTCGTATGATAAATCCGTCAGCCATGCTCCAGGGCTCACCAACTGCACAGCCAAGCGTTTTTTATCTCAGAGAGATGGATTAAAAGATGAAAATAACATTTAAAATATTTTTTTTGGGGATAATTTCTTCGAATATGGTGGGAAAAAAAGGAGATAAGTATTCATACAAGCAAGCTTTTCTGCAGAATCTTCGACCGCTTCTTCGGCCGTTGCGGCAACTTGCAGCCCTTCATCGCCAGGAAATCCTCTTCCTTTTCTTTGTTTGAAAGTGAGATGAAGAATCTAGGCATCACTGTGGCCGCCGCGCCCACTCTATCCTCCCCTCCTACTCCTCCACATCCTCCGATGCCGTTCTCATCGCCGGCGGCGGCCACTGAGCCTCTTGTAGGATAAAACCGATCCTCTTTATCGGGAGAAGCCGAATCTGACCTGGGCTTCGCGTTCTCGCTCCCGGCTGACTCCGACCTCCTGCGAGATCAAATCCCTAGATGGGTTTTCTTCAATCGCAAATAATAAGAGTAAAAAAGAACCGAACCCCCTCATTAAGTGAAAATCTCAGTTACCTTAGGGCTGGAGTTGGAGGAGAAGGAAGATCCTTGTCGGATCTGATGACCCGTCGACTGACCCTCGCCGTCGCCCTTCGCTGGCCCTCCGATCGGCCCGGTAGAGTCCCGCCGGTGGCTGATCTAACCTTGACGCAACGAGGCCGCTTCCGATTCCCCCACTGCAAGAGGAAGTCCGCCTCCGGAGCTCCTCTTAGGGGTCGAAGGTTGCCCCTTGCTTCTTTCTCCATCTAAAACGAAACATAAACACATCATCGGAAATGGAATTTATATCAGACATTAAAAAACAAAAAATCTCGGTCGATTGAAATGGCAAAAGATCGCCGGAAACTGCTTCTATACCTGAAGACCTTACGATATTGCACAGAAGGAAAGGAAGGCGGATCTTTCTTTGAACAAGGAAGATAATGGAAAGAGAGAGAGCGAAGAGACAAAGAAAGCGAGAGAGAGAGAGAGAGAGAGAGAGCGGAAGAGATAGAGAGAAACAGAGCGGGGGAAGAGAGAGAGAGAGAGAGACCAACTGATGAACTTCTTCACTTGTTCCGACTCCATACCGGCTAGCTATAAATGAAAAATGAAGAACTTCAGGCCGTCGGATTTATGATGAACGGTGAGATGATATATATCGCTGGAGTTTGGCTCAGTTCCCCTCGCCCTTTTTTTATCTACGAAGTCCGCATGCAAGGGAAATGTGTGAAAGGCTTAAATAGGCCTAGAAGAGGTCTCTAAATCAAAGTGTATTAATCTAATGATATCATAAATAAAATTTTATAAAGATATTGTTGGCTCTTAATAGGATATTATAATAGGGTTTATTGACTTTAAGTTAGTAGTAATGAAGATTAATTCCAAATTAATCAATTTTTTTGGTAGACAATCTTGTAAGAAAATTTAAATTCATATATTTTAAGAACTGAATATTACATGTTTTGTGCTCGAATATGTGCGGTAATTGGGTAAGAGAGTTAAACATTTTAGTTTTGTACCAAGATCAACACGGATAGATAAATGAATGTTTTAATATGCACCAAAGTTTTTACGTAAAAAATTTTAGAAAGAAGAAAAAGCATTGGATTTGGTACACTGGAAATGATTGTGCTAGTATATATCATTGTTATAAATAATACTCTTCTCGTATTTGGGGAATACACCGATATAATGTAGTAGATACATACTGAGATGAAAGTTAAAAAAGTTTTGAGGTGTTGGATTGTCTTTAATAAATTGATGACAGTCTATTCAATCATTTTTTCATAGATCAATGGTGGTCTCTTCGATCAATCTCCTTTTAAGGAAATGAGATGATAGACGAATAAGTTCAATATAATCCTGGTGTTGGTGTAGAATTCGAATTGATATTAATTGTTATGCCCCATAATCTAATGGTAGAATTAAATTTTGAATCTAGCTTTCTCAATGTAAATCTAAATATTAATTATAAACTAATAGAAAATAATTTAACTTTTAGAAAACACAAACTGAAAGATTTCTTATGTCAACATAATCAGAAAAGATAACATACTATGTTTTAAACTTGAATATGCACATAAATCAACTTTTTAGAAATTATTATTTAAACTTTGAACATTATATATGTTAACCTGCTTTTTAACATGGGTGTCAGAGTATATTTGTTAAAACAGAAAGTCACTTTGTACTTTTATGAAAGTATCAAATGATACTTATACATAATATCAGAGTGTACTTATTAACAAAATAGTCTTTGTATTTAAATTTACTCCATTCAACAAAATATACAACATATGAATCATGATATGTGTGTTTCGATGTCTGTTTATAACTCCATGTTCACTTATGTATCTCAAGTCTCTTAAGGTCAATCATCACTAGGTGCATGAGACCAACATGATTCCCTTATAACTTCACTTTCATTTATAAATCCTTCACTCTCCAACATGTATAAAGTAGATGTGGTCATAAATAATCTCTCACATCCACATAAAGATTATGTTAAATCTTTCCTTTTAACACCTTTTCATAGTATTAGATACTTAGGTGTTTGTTTTTGAAAAAAAAGATTTTGCCTTGTAATGTGCAAAATAAAATTAAATTAATTTTTTTTGGGAAAATTGAAAATTAAGTTTAAATTTTAATTATGGAGTTGAACATATCATTAGGGAAAATATAACGTCTCAAAAGGTAGAGATAAAATCTCCTAACAGATTCATACACGAAATTATGGATTTTCTCTTAAACGTCCTATTCTAATTTAAGGGAGAACCACATATGACCCTTGATGGTCTAAATAAAGTTCGGTCAAATATCTGACTACGCTAATCAAGAGAACTTATTGTTAATTTCATAATCAAATTAATGTTAAAACATGATATATCTCTTTGAAGAAAGAATATATCATCCATTAATAATCATTCGATTATGAAGATAACGATTATTATAAGTTTAATTTTTCAAAAGAAATTTTAATTGAGTTTTAAAAAATTGAAGTAGGTTCTAAATCTCCTATAAGCGCAAGCCCTTATAGTTAATCACATCATAGTAAACAGGAGTCTCCTATGAATACTCTTGATTAAAATAACGAAAAAATTTATTTTAGATATTTTATAGGAATGACATCAAGGAGGTGAATTTGGAGTTTCAACTGGGATTAGATTGAATTTTGAGTACTTATTTTTGGAGTCAATGGAGGAGAGGTGGGTTGCACTTAGAGATTTTGAAATAATTCAGAAGTACTCCAACCTAAGCTAAGTGTTGGACTTTAAATTTCAGATCGAGGAAATATTAAATTTTAGTTGAGTAATTTATTAAAATTTTGTGATTATATTCCCAGAGGTTGGGGTCTTATGATTTAAAAATCTATAATGGGTCATAAATCTATTTTGGGTACCAAACGATGGTAGCTCAAATCTAACTAATGTATTGCAAAATCTAGACTTACCCCAATATGAATTGGAGAGCCAGCTAACCACCTAGTCAATTTAAAATTCATGAGTATAATCATTATGAAAGAGTAGTAGGGACATTGTTATTAAAGTTTTTTTAGAATTAGAACTGACGTATGGAGCATATTCTAATTGGTCCCTTGACTTATATATGATAAAAATGTTTAAGACAAATATAATTAAATTTTAGACTCTTTTAATTAAAATCTAATATAATGAATGTTGATCGATTTAATTAAATGCATAATATGAGTATGTAGCAATTTAAAAAAAAAGGTTAAAAAAATATTTTTTAAAAAGATTACACAACATCCTCTTGACAGATTTGTACCCTCAAATACCATGTGGTATGTTAGAGCTCATAGGTGGGGATGTGCCTAACAAGGAAGAGAGGAAATTAATATGATCATGCAAACTCTAGGAGGTCCTGAGATTACTTCGTAGACCATTAGAATTTCAATGTGAGGTGAAATTTTAATTTGATTTAACCAGAAAATTTTTTTAGCGGGCCCTCATTAGTCTCCGCGTATCGAGGCTAAAAAATAAACAACATACAATTGCAAAAAAAAAAAAGGCAAAATCATATACATAATCAAATCAAATCAAACACATTAATCAATATAATTAATTTCTTAAATTAATGTCAATAGGCAAATGCCCCATTTATTACAACCTGAATTAAAGATATTAAAAGTGGTTGGGCACCACTAACCACACTCTGATTTTAATCCTAAGACATACACAAGTGACTTTTAGTGGGATACTCTCTATTTTCAATTCCTCGGTCTTCTCCTCTTCGAGCTCATTGGATTCATCGTACCTGGATACCCAAATAGTAAAGAAAACTCTTCCCCTCGAGGGAGAGGTTATTCTTTTACCAGTTTGGTACTAAAATGATATAACTTTGGGCTTCAAAATGGAAAAGGACTATCCCCTTAATGGGTATCATTTACTCTTTGGAATTCAACTTTGGATACATGTATCTCAATTCAAAGACACTTTCAAAATTCAATACTTTAAATAAATTACATCAATATAAAAATAAAAATTTAGAATCTCATGCAAGATTATTATAAGCATTTAAATGAAATAAATCACGTCTCAAACAGTTATATAAATATGTAATAAAATAAATCACACTTAATCACACTATTATTTTTTGGGGGCTAAGCAACTGAAGCACTTGTAGCAATTATAATAATTACTAATTTAGCCCCTTTTTTATTGTCCTGCACGAGCGTGAACACATACAGAAAACTCAATGAACAATCAGAACGATCATAACTTAAGTGTAAACTATTGCCCATCACATTAATTCATTGAGTGCAATAAAAGTAAAAATATAATCACCATAATAAAATTTTAATCACAACATACAATGAAAACTTGGAAAACTCGTTACACAACAATGAAAGTAGCCATCGACCTAGCCTAGACTAGAGTTAGTTATCATAACAAACCACCTAAAGTGTATGCAAAAGGCCATCTGATTGGGAGAGATCCTAAGGTGGGTAGTTTGTCAAAATTACCTAGTGCTTGAGTTTGTTAAAGAACAAAAGGAAAATTTTTGTTAAAATTCAAATATTAATATATCAAAGTTTATTTTAAAATACATTTTTTACATTGATTTATTAAATGAATATAATTAATTAATTAATGATAAAAGGATTATTGAATTTAAAGTAGTTTGATTAGTTCCCAATTTTAAGAATTAAATTATTTTAGATTTTTCATCAACAGAATTATGGCGTTATGCCACCAGGCTCGAGGAACCAGTCCTTTTTAGGGCACCTAGTCCTACAGCCCGGAGTAGTCCATCTTAAAAATCTAGTTAATGTGGATGGATTAAGAATTTTTAGTTTAATTAAATAATTAAGAGTTAATTAATTTTATGGTTTCACACTTCATTGATTTCATTTGTGACGTTGTGCTATCAAGATCGAGAAACCAAACATCCTTAAGACACTTAGCCTAATAGCTCAGAGTAGTCCACCCTAAAAACTTAATATTTAGAGTACTTGTTATGAATAAGAATGTTGGTTAATCAAATTAAAATTTTCAATAATTTTAACCAATTACTAATTTTTTAGAATTATTTGAATTATTCAATTATATTATTTTAAGATCACAAAAGTTGACTTTTTAAATTAAAATTAATTTTAAGAGTTTTATATTTTTAAAAAATATTAAACCCTAAGACAAGCAATAAGACAATTAGTTTTTCTAATTTGGAGTTTTCTAAAAAAAAGTTATGACTTTTTTAAGTTTGAGTTTGGTTTTGAATTACGATTAACTATAAAGTTGACTTTTTCACTTTGACTTATTTTTGGGTTTGGATATTTTTAGAAAATAATAGATTTTAATTATAGTTGGATGGATTTGAGCTTAATTGAATTGGATTTTTCTAGAGCTATTGGTGATTTTTTAAAATTAGGGTATTTTTGGATTTTCTAAAATTGTCTAATTAAGTGGATTTTTAGATTTTGATCCAAATCAATTCCAAACCTCTTGTAATCAACTCCAAATGTCAAAAATGACCTAAGGGGATGTTTCAATTCTTTTAGAAAATTTTCGATTTTTTTTTTAATATGTTTAACTAATTAAATGAATTAATTGACAAATTTCCCTTAAAAACTAAATTAAAGTTAAATCAAAGGTAATATGATGGGCTTTTAATATTTCTAAATTTAGGGTTTAATTTTGAGCATTTGATATAATATTTATAATTTTTAGGGTTTATTTGAATTTATTGTGAATTTTAAAAGTTTTTGGTTGATTTGAATGTTTAGTTTGGGTTAATTGGATTTAAGTCCTATTCAATTTCAAAACCAGCAAACTCCTTATCTAAATAGGGTAATATTACTATGGTTAAAGGTTATAGTTTCTAACCCTATTATTCTCTAATCTCTAAAAAACTCTAAAATCCTAAATCCTTATGTATGTTTTTTTTTTTTTGTTCTTATATGTCTACAGGACATATAGGATAAAATTGGAGTTCACTAACCTTTAATACCATCAAAAGCAGCCCCACTGCACATAGCATCAATAAAAGGAAGAGTGACCTAAGACTAAGTGCACAAGAAGGGTGAATCTTCCAAATACTTGGGCAAAAACATAACCTAAACATTTGGGAATTCACTCATAGGAATGTCCCCAAGTCATGTGCTATTAGGATATTATGATAATGAAATAACTATCTTGGCATTTGACAATCAAAACCAAATGCAATCTATAGGAAAAAAAAAAAAAAAACAACCAAGCATGTTAAAGAAGGTAAATATATGCAATTGACTTAGACTTTGCACTTGACATGGCTAACACTCCTCATATACCACTAAGCATTGTTTAAGATAGGGGTGTCAATTCGGGTCAGCAGGTCGGGTTCAGGTCGAACCCGAAATTGACCCAGCTTTGTTCGGGTCAACCCGAATCCGCCCGTTTTTAAAAACGGGTCAGGTTTCCGGATGCGAACCCGACCCGATTCAGGTCCTGGTCAACCCGACCCGACACGAATGATCCGAAGTTGACCTAAAATTGCTAATTTTCGGGTAAAAAATCAGGTCAATATTCGATTTTTGGGTCAAAATCGGGTCAAAAACGGGTCAATCTTGGGTTTTCGGGTTAAATATGATTTTTCGTATCACTGGTCGGGTCAATTTCGGGTTGCTTGGTCAACCCAAACCCGACCCGATTTTTAAAATGGGTTGATTTGTTCAACCCGAACCCGACCCATTTCGGGTTTGGGTTGACCCGAACCCGAATTTTTTCGGGTCGGCTTCGGGTCATGTCAAAAATTGACACCCCTAGTTTAAGACTTAGGGTCTGAGACATCAAACTCAAAACAATCTAAAGAAAATTCTTTAAATACAAAGTCAAATATTGTTAACCTATGGCTTAAACTAATGTAAAATTAGTTAATTTTAAAATAGTGACTAAATTTTTTTCACAGAAATATTGTATATAGAATATAACATGAACATTGATACAACCAAATTTTAACTCAATTGAATGAATATTAAGGTAGTTATTAAAGAAATAAGAAAAAATAAATTATTTAAATTTATCTTTTTATAGTTAGTAAAATAAACTAATTTTATTTTAAAATGATAAAGTATTGAACAAAATGAGTGGTTGCATGCAAAATTTGGTTGAGAAATGCAATTATTGTGATTTTTTAAAGTTTCATGCATTAAAAAGTATTTTTTAAAAAAGATTTAAAATAGTTTATTAAATCAATTAACGGCGACAGTGGGGAGGCCACGCGGCACAATTTGGTTCATTTGAATGAAATCGCGGCATCAGGATGTCCACGTGGTTACGTGAGAGCCGTTGGATTGAAATCGCATCAGCGGCGGGTCATAATGACCAATGATTGCTCTGCATTAATCATTGGTTATTAATACGGGATGCGGCGTTGCGAGCAAGGGTGCCACTTATCTGAGCCAGCAGAGGATCACGACCGTTCATCCACGTACGATTTGAATAAACGATCGTGATCTAGCCGTATGAATGGCTAATCCATGGAATATATAGAAGTGGATTGGATTGAACCAACAAGAGGATGTAGAGACCATCGCGTTAGCTACCTAATAGAAGCGTGGAGTTATTCTTTGGGCCATGTATTTTAAAGCCATATGGATTGAATATATCAAATATGTTGTTATTTTTAGTTAGAGTGAAAACTAAAAGAAGATTATGAGAGATGTTGGGAATATAGAGAATGTTTCAATGGATTATCTTATGATCAAGGGTTGGAAGTAGACCTTGGACTGAGTGAGCTATGGGAATGGACCTACCGTCTCTGATAGTAACGTTGTCTAAGCCAGAATATGATATTGGCTAAAGTAGTTGTTCCACATTGTTAGTTAGATGGAGGAGGCTCTATCAAGTATCCATTATGAGGTGGGCTCCTCATTTGTTGTCAGTAAGGCAATTGTATATGCAAAAGGTGTTGGATAGTTGATATTTAGTCTATGTCAGCAGATATTTGCAGTATGCCCTTGCTTGCCGTAGATTTGGAAATAAAGTGCCTGGTGCGAGAGGTGAAGTATGAGAGCTTTGAGGTCGGACTGATTGTTGAGCTAAGTGACGATCAAGACTGGATGTGGAAGTAAAGCGACCACGACCTCTACTACGACCTCTGGTGGAGTAGAAAGCAACATTTGTAGTAGAGTTGAAAAACTCCGTTGCTGATTTAGTAAAAATGTTGATCTTCTCACTAATAAGTAGTGAGTAGAGATCTTCCAAGTAGGTTGGTGTAAGTTTGGTTATAATGGATGTTTTGAATGCTTGATACTACGATGGGAGTCCATTGAGGATATAGAGGAGAATATCCTCGATGTTGATGTTTCCACTAGCTACAACGAGGTTGTCAACCAAGGTTTTAACCTTAGTTAGGTACTGGATCATAGATCGATCTCCCATGGAAATGTCGTGAAGCTCATTTTTGAGCTGTAACACTCTCGAGCGGTTGGTGGTGTGTACTCGACCATCAAGAGTTTTTCATATTTCTGCACAGGTTGTAATATCCAGAACATATGAGAGAATGCTGGGAGAAAGGATGGAGCATATTGCTGATGCGAGGTTTTGATCAATCCAATTCCACCCACTGTATGTCATATGCTTGGGAAGAAGATGATCACTCCATAAGGTAGGATCAGGGCTGTGAGCAAAAAAGCTATGATACCAAGAAATCAGTTTATGGATGTAAGACAGAAAAGGACAATTATATCTGAAAGAGATAAGTTTCATACTTCATGTCTTATGGTGCAAAGGTTTTATAATTACGATCATTGTAGCTTTATAGGAGTGATTATGTGGTGTGTGCTTTACACGTGGACGTATGTGATAATAATGGTTTGTTATAATCCAATGGCTCATATACAGTGATCCTGACAACGACAAATTTATTGTTAAATATTTAATTATATAAAGTTAGTCATCCATCATATCATAAGCAAATTTCTACCAAGAATATTTCCTTATGTTTATTTTCTAAAAATCACCTTTATGGCTGAACCATTTCAGATTGCAATGAGGGGCCTAATTATATTGCTAATGGCCCATCTTTAATCACGAGGAAGCTCTATTTTCACGCAGCCGTGTGATTTCAATCCAACGCCTCAGGACCACCACAACAATCAAAGAGAATATGGCTATATATATATGTATCCTAGGGTTTCTTAAACCTACCTTCATTCTATTTCTTCCATCTTCTCTTTCGAATACATCTCGGATCATCTGTTCATTGCTAAGTCATCGATTTCTACTGTTCTTAGTTACTCTTTCCTCAAAATCGGTTCCGATCAGCTTTGAAAAGAAAGTTGAGATGAGATCAGGCTATGACCTGTAGCATTTTTAGTTGAAGAAGAGGTTCGATCTACTGTCTGCAATTTTTTTTTTTTTTTTTTGGGAGGGTTAGATTTTGTGATATTTCTGTTGCATTCGCTTTTGATCTCATTAATCGCCCCTGTTGAGTAGCGAGATGGTGATCTCGTCGAAGCGTAGGCATCGACGAAGCCTACAGCATCTGGCTAATTCATGGGGCATATAGTAATAACAATGAGGTATTTTGAGTGGATTCCATTCTATTTGTCCTTCTATGAATTTCACTTATATGGACTCCCTCAAGCAACCTCGTACACTTATTATTTATCTCATGTATTCCTTCTCATAGTCCTCTGTCTATAAGGTTGTTACCACTTCACTTGTCCATAAGGATAGAGGTTTTTATTTACGGTTGATTTATGGAAGTAGCATGCGGTAAAGTAAAGTTTAATTAATGGCGTGCACGTAGTTTAATTTGCACTTAATGGTGTATGTCCATGTACAAAATGCCTTCAGGATAGCGTTAACTGTGAGCATATTGTGGATTTCAAAAGAAATTTTCTTTGCAGTGTCGATTTGGTCTCTTGATGTAAGAGACTTTATTAAAGTGTGTTTGGAAAAGATTTCAATTTTTTTCTCCTAAAAGCACTAAATAGTACCTTAGTTTAGTTGTGAATAAGTAGATAGATTGATAAGGATTAAGGGTTACGATTCTAGTTGAGCTTTCAACTCGAGCTTGACTCGCCTACTCAGTTCCTAGTTTGTACTCGAGCTTGAGCTCAAGTTGTGATCACATGACAAGCTTGTATATTACCAAGTTGTAGTTGGAGTTTCCTGTAGAAGACATCGATGGATCTAGCGATTGGAATTCACTGTAACAGGCATCAATGGGTTCAATATCAAAGAGGAAGTTGCGATTGGAGTTTATTGTAGAAGGCTTTGATGGATCTAGAGGCCTGGAAGTAGCAATAGTTTTCTATAGAAGCATTGATGGGCCTAGCACATCTAAGTCATGGTGGGAGTTTATCATAGGAGGACTCACAGGGTTCAATAGCTTTTGGAGAAGGAAATGAGTTTGTGAATTGGCGACAAACCAATCAATTAAATGTGGATATAAAAGTTAGATTTAGAGTTTCTAATTGTGTCCAGTCATGAGTCAACGAGTTGAGATGACTCAAGATTGATCTTGAGCTCTCATAATACACGCGCTCAAGTTTGAGCTCAAGCTTAAGCTTGCAGCTCAATAAGCTCAACTTGTGAGCTCGTTAGTGAGTTGAGCTTGAGTTATTTCATATGTTAAGCACTTAGATTGGACGCTATTCAATGGATCGTAATTGATTGACGGTGTTTGGAAGATCGTTGTCGAGCGAAGGAGGTCAAAGGACCAAGTTCAGGAGATATTATTTGGGCAACAATGGTCAAGTGGTTGCTTGAAGACGGCTGTCGGGTGGTCGCTTGATGTTGGTGGTCGGTCATTGGCCCTGCGACAATTATTGGACGATGGTCTGGTGGTGATGCTTGGGTGTAGTAGGGTCCTATTATTGATTTTTGAGATTGACATGTCTTGAAAATATGACAAAAATTCGTGGCACTTTATCAGAAGTTATGTATCAACTCCCTCAATGATAAATTATTTCTTTATCATTTAAGTGTCTTAAAGATTGTCAGAATCAAGCAATAATGGGCTCATTGGATTTGTTTTGTAAAGACGCTCAATTCGATCATAAGAATACCAAATTTGGAGATCATTTAATCATCCGATCAATGCTCTAAAGTTTTCAATTACGTTCCAAGTACTCGATTGGGCTACTTGTTTATTGTTGGATTAGTTTTGCTGATACAATCTATTTGATTATAAGTTTGCTGAAATTGAAGTTTGGATGGCCCTAAATTTAATTTCAGAAGTTTAAATTCAATTTGCATCGGGATTTGAGTCTTATCAAGGTGATTTTCAATGATGTGTCGATCTTCTACACTATGTTTTAATATAGAGGCATTGAAATTGCATTTCCTTTATGGATAAGCATTGCTTTTATAATAATTTTGATATTTGGAGAAAATATCCTTTGGCCAGTTTATTTTATTTTAGGCAATATATATCAATTTTGTTTTCCATCAAAGAACACAGTACAACATAAACAGATTTATAGCAATAAAATGGCTTTATTAGAATCAGCTTTCGAATGTTCTCTTTTGCCATAAGTTCATTCTCGCAATGAATTTGCTGGCCATATTTATTTATCCTGTAAAGAATCGCCATGCCATTCAATTTGCACTAAATTGGTTATGCTGTTATTTTTGTGTTAATTTTGCGCTTCAGGGCATGTGATATTCTTGAAGTATGAAACCATTGTGATTTATGGCTAACTTGTTTTGTTCCATTCATCTAATGTCTTCAACACAGTTCCGCTGGGTTATTCTAATGGCCAATACCTTAAGTTCTGTGTTTGGATATTGTCTTGATAAGTTTTTCCCCAACAGCAATTTGACTAACATTTATGGTTAGTTTTTAAATGATTTTTCTTGCATTATTTTTTTAATCAAATCTGGAATATCAGAACCTTTAATTTTCTGCATGGGTATGCTTAATAAGAGTACCAAACTATGCATTATTCTTTTATTGATTATGGAGGTGGACTTTTACGGGATATAATTTCTATAATAATTTATGAAAGGTTTGGCAAAATGCCTTATTTTTGTTCGGTGAGTTTGAGCTCTGCAAAGCTCAGCAAAATGAGAGGAGCTTTTTACTAACAAGACTGAATAATACAGCATGCAACAATTTGTCAAAAGAGATTTTCATTGCTGTTTCTTTTCTTCCATTTTGCTTCGATTTTTTATCAACAGGCCTATGAGGATATCAAATAACACCAATACCATCTTTCGGGACTGATTTGATCAATGATGTTATTCTGCAATTCTGAGGCCATCGTATATGCTAATGTGAGGATTTGTCAAGGTAAAAATTTACCAATTTGCACATTGAGTTTTTGTCTTATGAACACCTCTATCGTATTACCTGTTCAGATGGCAAATTGGTGTGGTTTGTTCATTTTTGTAGAGTGAATGCACTTTGTTTTATACATAGCAAGATGGCATTACTAAAGGCTACTTGAAGGGAATTTGTTTCGTGAGACACTTCAGTTTCAACATCTATTTTCTTTTCATATTTACATTCTAGTTTCAACATCTAAATGCACAGTTGACTGCTCCTCTCGCTACACTTGCATCTTCATGGGTTTGCTCAACAAGAGTACCAAACTAAGCATTATTCTTTTATTGATTATGGAGATGGACTTTTACGGGATGTAATTTCTATAAGAATTTATGAAAGTTTTTGCAAGATGCCATATTTTTGTTAGGTGAGTTTGAGCTAGGGGTGTAACCGAGTCTAGAAAACTTGCGAGCCGGCTCAAACTCGACTCAGTAACAGGCTCGACGAGTCGAGCTTATCGAGCTCGAACTCAATTTTGAGATTGACGGCTTATCGAGCTCGAACAAAGCTCTGCTCGACTTGTCAGCTCGTCGAGCAGCTTGCGTAGGTGACTGGGTGGGAAAACGAAATCTCAACCGAGCAGGCTGAAGGACGATTTAAAGGTCAGGCGGGAAAATCAAAACGACGGAGCATGTGGATCTCGGCGGCGAAGCTCGGGACGACGAATCTCAACTGCGAACGCAATGATGAGCTCATAACGATGGATCTCGACGGCGGAGCTTGGGGCGACAACAGACCTCAAGATGATAGAGGGCTCGATGAAGAGCTCGGGACGACGGATCTCGACGATGGAGCTCGGGATGACGATGGAGCACAGGATGACAGTGGATGCGATGAGGAGCCTTCTCGGGACGGAACTCGAGACTGAGCTCGACAAACCGCTCGACAGGAGACGAGTCGAGCTCGACTCGAGTTTGAGCTCAAGCTCAAGCTCTATATTTGGCAGTCAAACTCGACTCGAACACCCCTGGCTCGAGCTCGACTATACTTATTTGCACCCCTAGTTTGAGCACTGTATAGCTCAACAAAATGAGAGGAGCTTTGTGGAGCTTTTTACTAACAAGACTGAATAATACAGCATGCAACAATTTGCAAAAGAGATTTTCATTGCTGTATCTTTTCTTCCATTTATCTTCGATTTTTTATCAACAGGCCTATGAGGATATCAAATAACACCAATACCATCTTTCGGGACTGATTTGATCAAATGATGTTATTCTGCAATTCTGAGGCCATTGTTATATGCTGATATTCTGGAATAATTTGTAATTGTGTGTATTATATGATAATGTGAGGATTTGTCAAGGTAAAAATTTACCAATATGCACATTGAGTGTTTGTCTTATGAACACCTCTATCGTATTACCTGTTCAGATGGCAAATTGGTGTGGTTTGTTCATTTTTTAGAGTGAATGCACTCTGTTTTCTTCAGTTTCCGCAAAAGAAATTTTGAATGTTTTATTTTTTTCCATGTAGCCAAGAATGAGACATAACAGGCCTATGAGGACATCAAATAACACCAATACCATCTTTCGGGACTGATTGCTAATGATGTTATTCTGCAATTCTGAGGCCATTTTATAAGCAAGATGCTTCTTCATTTATTTGTTATTATTTGTATTATGCTGACAAAAAATGTTTTTGATTAATGATGCTTCTTCATTTTATTAGCAGATGCTTCTAACATGAAAATTTTATCCCAACAAGTCTTAAATTTTTATGTTTTTTCTTTCCATTTTTGTTGCTATTCTTTATCGAATTTCCTATTCAGATGGGTAAAAACAGTAGCTATTAACTCTTGTGAGGCCACTTTTACCAAAATTGTGCCTGTTTCTTTCTCAGATGTTACGAGTAAAGAAGTCTTTTGTTCATCACTTCAGGCTGTTTTTGTTCATTTTATACTCGAAGTATTCAACCTCAGTTCATTTCATTTCCTTGAAAAAACTGCAATCCATAGTCTTTTAAACAACATAGAGCAGTTTCATTTCACTGTATTGTTAGCCTTTGATGAAAGCAGTTGACAAAAATACCATCTTTCGGGACTGATCTCAACAATGCTGTTATTCTGCAATTCTGAGGCCAAATGCACTCTACTTATGTTTAAATGATTTACAATTGCAAAAACTATTTTTAAAGAGTTTTTAAGATTTCAGTTCTGTCACTTAATGTAATATATTGAAGTCTGTAACAAAGAAAATGTTTAAATGTTGGCTTTTATAGTTCACTTGCCATAATTTTGATTTGTCTTGGACTTGTGAAGCAGAAAGCAGATATATCTCTTCGTGGCTTGGTACAAATCACGACATGGTGATCCTGAAGTATTTGGTAAGATTCGGTTAATCCTATATTGTACTTGATTAACCTTTTCTTCCTTTTTTTTTTCTCTGGAAACATAAAATCATGGCCATAATAAGTTCTTTTAATTAATATTGTACATGAAAAGTACAATTTTCACATGCTCGCATCAAAGAATTCATGCATTGGTACATGAAAGTTCTTTTTAAGTATCGATTGCACCTCATTGATTCATGAAAGGGATTGATTAAGTACTTTGAAAGAGGGGTTTAAGCTTCAAAAGTATTTCATGCATTATATTTTTTGGAAATAAATATTTGAATGCATTATGTTTCAGGACTAATTAGGGGTTGACCTAAGCTGCACCATTATTGTTGGGGTGAGGCTCGGCCTCCGAATCATACGTGGGATGAGTTTCTACTTCATACAGCTTGGGCTGAAGACCGGGGAAAGTTTAGGATGGTAGGCCATTTGACTGAAAGGAGAGGAGAAATGGGGAGACCCCGTTGTTGCCGGTCGGGATAGGAAACGGGACGGGGATAAGCTTGTGAAGAAGCAAGCTTCTTCCGCACCCCCAAAAACCGACCCTTAGCGCTTTGTGTTCTTTTTATAAGTTAATATTACACTAATTAGGGTTTGTTAAACGAGTCATTTTAAATCTAAATATGACCTATTTATTAAACGGGTCAACCTAAATCCGGAATTAATAAGCTGTTCAACTTAGATTCTAGAATTTTAGGATTGAGTTGGCGGATTGGGTCAATTTTTGACACCCCTATATGATTGATTAAAATTGCTTAGATATAACAATGTTAATCCCCTATGAGTATCAAGGCTAGTTGAAGTTTCTTGATTTCATTCTATTCAAACTTTTGCATTTGAAAGTTGATTAGGATTTATTGAGAGTTACATTAGCTTAACCTACAGGTTTTAACCAAACTTTAATCTAGTAGTTTGGTGACTTAGGAGATAGGGCTTATACAGACTTTGGCTTTCATAATACAACAATGTTTTAATAATAAAATGGTGGATGTTAATATGTATTTTACATGTTGAAACATTTTTTGTCTATCTTAAATTAAAAACAGGCTTATATGTTAAACAATATCATATATGGCTAATTATTATTTAGTCTACTGGTCTACACTCTACAGGTAATTAAATCTTGAAGTGCACGCTAAGGATGATGTTTCGGAGTAAATATTGGCTTATGACTTGTCTGCATCTGTGTTTAATCATGCATAGTTTATTGAAAAATGATTAAAATGAATGTTTTTTACTTAATATTATTATGCTAATTAAGACACTTTGAGTTTTTTTAGTGAATGGGAATATGCTGTTGGTTATCATATAATAGTTTCTCGCTCTCTTATCTTATTTGGGAGTTATTCTTTGAATAGTAAATTAGTTTGATCAAATACTAATCTTTATACAGATTTGAATTAGAAGCTTCTAGAATTAATTTCATGATGGCATAGATATCAATTTCAAATTTTTATTTAGGAGAAATTATTACATGCGGAGTTCAGATACGACTGTAATCTAATGTGTACGAATAACGTGGCTTATATACGAGTTGTGTATTATATATACTGTGTACAAAATATATGGCTTGTACTGATTGGTATCTCGATTGCAGCTACATCCGGACTCCGCACGTAAAAATTTCTTCTTATTTAGGATGACAATGCGACCTTTGGGGAACTTATTCATAGCCTCACAAGAATTTACTTTTGTTTCATGAAAGTGTAAAGCAAATAGATCATTTTCTTTTGTGCACTTTTTATTTTCTTTTTTAAGATAGCTCACCTTAGTGTATTGGTTGAGAGTTTAGGCTATCAAATATGAGGTATTGGATTCGAGTTTTGTGCATGCGATGTGTGTGAGAATCTGACTTAATTGTCCTAAATGTTCAACTTCCTCCCTATTGGGATTTATAATTAGAAATGGCTCATTGGCATTCAAAATCCAATCCACAAATTGATCTAATTTTAATTAATTTTAATCTTATTTCATAATTAATTGACAAATTTTCTATCTAATGTCATAATTAATCTATTTATATGTTTAATTTAGCATTCATATGTATATATGATTGAGTTGCATTACAAATTAAAAATTAAATAATTCCAAACTTTAGTTTTCTTCAATTTAATTCATTTTTATGAAATTTCTTTGCTATGTTTTCAAAATTTTTAATATTTTGTTTTGTTGAAAATTTTAAATTGACTGAAAAAATTAGGTTGTTACTAAAACTGCATGCAAATAAATACGCTCCATTTATATACTGTTCATCTTTGATTTTTTTTTTTTTAAAAATATTTTAAAGAGCAACTTGCTAAAAATTTAATAAAATATGTATTTAATGATGACTTAATATTTTATATGATGAATTATTTTATGTTTTGGTATTAATTTTCTTATAGTTTATTCTCTTTTAAAATTATGTATATTAATAGATATTTATGTATGATGAAAATGTAAAATAAATAGATTTAAATACTTTTTTATTAATATTTAAACTTAAGAACTTAAGTAATATGTAATGAATTATTCAATTTTTTCTTAAAATTTTTAAAACCTAATTATGTTTAATAGTTAAGGTATATATTTAAATTTTTGTAGTAAGTATATTCTGTTATTTTTCTTAATCTACTTGCAATTCATATATTATTATTGTATTTTTATTGGAGTTTATTAAACTCATTATGTGATTATATGGAGTCTTTTTTTTTGGCTTGCCTTAGTTTATTTTTTGTACTGATTTTGATTGTACAAAGATTGGATGATTGTCTTTGTTGTTGATTCTGTGATGACTATTTGAAGCTTGGATACATGAATGCTGATGGCTTAGGGATTCATACTCGGAAGCTTCATTGGAGATTGGTTTTTTCAATCTACAAATCTTATTATAATTGTTCTCATTTGGTGATAATATTTTTTCTTGTTGCTTGGGCTTAGAGCTGCAAGCGAACCAATCGTTCGACGAGGTACTCGATGCTCGGTTCGAGTAAAGCTCGTTTGTGATCGTTTAACTAACCAAACAAACAAACTTGAACAACATTTTAAATACCCGATCCTTAAATAAACAAGCTTCGACACTAATGTGTTTGATTCATTTATGTTCACGAACAACATCATTTGTAGTTCGTGAACAAGCTTGACATTAAGCTCGATAAAAGCTCGAATGGAGATAGATGCAACAGGTAATCTTCATTTAATAATATATTCTTATACATAAATCATATTTTTATTTTAAATTGACAACTGCTTTTATTATAAATTTAATTTTGTGAACAAAAAACATTTCACATTTGTCCATGTTTGCTGCATTGTTTGTTTAAGAAGTAAACAAATTTAATGTTTGCTTGTTCAATATATTATTTGTTAAATATGTTCATGAGCATAGCTCATTAAGGCTTGTCTGTTTAAAGCTCGGTAAGCATTAAACGAATCGAACATGAACCGAACACGAACTAAACATGACAAACAATAAAACTCGAATGAAACACGAACCGAACTTGAACAAGCTAATGATAAACGAACTCAACATGAACACTCACATACTCAACTCGGCTCGGTTCGTTTGCAGCCCTACTTAGTTGGGCTGGTCTTAAGCAGACTGTATGTCTATTTGAAGCTTTTTTGTTTAGGCTTTTTTATGATTTGTAAGATTTTTTTTTCTTGCATTTATTGTAATCTTCTAATTGTAATTTTTTATTATATTAATGAAAATTAGGCATGATTACCCTAACTTTTTTTTTTAAAAAAAATAAAATCTATGGCTGTATTTGAAACTTTTGGACATATTATTATAATATTATAAGCAGAGAAGAATATAAAAAAAAATTTGGATAGAATATAAAGAAAATTAGAGATATTATAATATTTTCAAGTAATTTCATACATTTATCTTTCTTATCTTTAAGAAATAACTTTTTTTTTTGAAGATCTCAAATCCTGCCCTCTCTCCTATCTCATGAATTAATTAGGTTTCTAAATTGAATTAACATAAATTTTCCAGTTTTTTTTTTGTGATGCTTAATGACTTTTTATTTTATAATTCAATTTATATAATTGAAAATTGTTGATATTAGTTTTTATATTTGGATTAATTTATAAATTTTGACAAAAATATCCATGGTATATGTAGACCTTTTGATAATGATCAATTAAATAAACTTTATTCATATTAAATCCGTTATAAGTAATATTTACAAATTTATCATTTATTTTGTATTTAGAATTTTAATTTAATGTAAAATGGTATGCATTGAAATAGGGCTGCAAGCGAACCAAACGTTCGACGAGTTACTCGTTGTTCGGTTCGATTAAAGCTCGTTTGCGATCGTTTAATTATTTAAACAAATAAACTTGAACAATATTTTAAATACTCGATTCTTAAATAAACAAACTTGAACACTAATGCGTTCGGCTCATTTATGTTCGCGAACAACATCATTTGAAGTTCGTGAACAAGCTCGACATTAAGTTCGATAAGAATCTCGATTCGTGTTCGATTTTGAACTCGCGAATAAGCTCAATAAAAATAATTAATATTTGACTATAGAATTAATAAATATAAATAATCATTACCTTTGTTACATAGACAATTGCTTTTATTATAAATGTGTTTGTTCATAGATATAACTTCCGTCCTGTAAGCTTATTCTTGAAGCATATTTCATTTGAATGTATAGATTCACCAGAGAGCTTTTTCTCCATTGGCAGACTGTGTCTTAGGCAAGTTAGATCGTGTGCTACCATGAATGATTCAATAGATCACCTGTGCTCATCTTTTTCCATATTATCTCTGTAAAAGATCTTCATTTAAAGCTTAATGAAAGTTGTCTGCAGAATGTTTTTTGAATATTCTACCTATTTCATAGCAAAGTAAGAGTTCAGAGTTTGATTTAAACGGGTATCTAGTAGTTGACATGGCCTGCCAAATTGTTCTTAAGTGAAGAAGCTGATCGAGTATCAAAAGATATCCTATACCATCATTATTTCCATTGAAAGCACAGTATGCATTCCTAGTTCCCAACTCTTAATTATCACTCTTTCACCACCTTCTCCCTTCAAAGTCTCTCAGATTGTTCAAGAATCGATCTGATATTATTCATCTTTTGATATTCTTTACTTACAATCGGCTTCATTATGTGTGATTGACAGTATGAGCCCGAAGCGTTTGCTCAGGCCATTTGTATTCAAGATGTGCTGCAAGAAAATCTGATGTCGGGACTCGAGGCAAAAAGATTCTTGAACTGCGTTATCTGGGATGTTCGATTGATTGATCCGATTATAATGCTTTTGGAGACGCCTGACATTGCAAGACAACAGCTTTCAAATAGCTACAGAAGTTTCAGATGTTCACCTTGTCAAGTAAGCACAACCAAAGTCACAAACTCCAATTGCATGATGGAAATAACTGCCGCAATGAAAGAAACAATGGGTAAAGTACATACTTGCGTATATTAGAGATTTTCGTATCGAATCCACAAATCTCTCCAAATAGTCGTATATGATCTAGATTTGCTACCCACCTATGAATAACTGAATATCTTTAGCAAATAGGCTTTATTCTTCATATCAATATAAAAGTTGATTTTTCCTCTGCATGGTTATTGCAAAAGGTATTTCAACAAATTGCCATTCGATCTCCTTCTTTAAGTCTCGAGAGTCCTTCCTTATTTGATAGTCAAGCACGTCTGTTCCTTATTGCCAATAGTTTTATTGCCCACACGGCTCCATTTTGTTTAAGTAATGGATTATCTGAAACAATATATACCTGCTTGTCCATTGAGTTGAATTTTCCCCATAACAGCTTGTAGCTCCTGTTGCAGGACAAAGTATTCGAAGAATATCGAGCTTTCGAGGGACTCTAGTTCACACGATGATGCAGTCTTGAGAACAGAAGAGCATCTTATAAAATAGCAAGTTAAATCTTGTCCACATTCCTAACTGTGATTCATCGCAAGACATTAGTTTTATTGTTGTTGGCTCTAGTGAGATTCGTTGACTGTTGTCCACAAGACACACTTTCCAACAACTACGATCAGCGCGCGTTGCATTATCCCTTCCGAAACCATGACAATCTTTTAATTAACACACCAAATCCCGTTCTATGGTCACCATATCTTGTAGATCTAAAAGCATGTCATCATACAATAGATCACATAGCCATTCCAATTTTGGTTTCTTTGTAATCTTCTCTCTTTTTCCAGTATCCACATTCTGGGGAATATTCTCAATTGCTGTTCTTTTGGCAATTCCTGACACTTAAAAGGATGTGTTATTAAGACCATGGCTCATTTAAGCGATTTATGATTGAAACGGCTTTCTTTATCGCTTCTTAAGCAACTTCTAGTGCAAAATAAAAAAGCTACTTGAGAAGCAGTAAAAGGCTGTCCCAAATCGAAGCCTAAATTAAACCGATTGAAACAACCATGAAATGCCAAAAGAAAAGGTGAAAAATTGTTTTATCAGAAAAAAGGACCGACTGACCTATATTAGTGAATGACATGATCATTGCAATGTATTACTCCTACTCTGAGATATTTAGAAACTGCATATGAATGAGTTAGTTAGGCATAATAAAGCAAAAAAAGGCTCAATCTATAATTTCATAAGCAAAAATAATAAATTCATTATGAATCAATACTTTTAATAGGTAAACAGTTAACGAGCAAGCTAAGTAAGGTCCCATAACAAATGAGACGAAATTAAGACACAATGCAAATCGAGATTGGTCTATCCTATGTTTGATAAATAAATATGTAAAGTATGATGATCTGAATGAGTATTAAAGGACGTTCTCAATTCTTCTTGTAGCTAAAGGCAAAATGGCAACTTAAATGAATCAGGAAGACTAACATATATATAATTAGTGCAATTGATAATAGATAACATTGAAGACATAGACTAGTGGAGAGCACATCTATATATAGAAGGCTGTTTGTATAATAAACCAACTTACAAACTACTTGTTATTGCACAGCAAGTTAGCTTTCAGCATCTGGAAAACTTCTCGCAATAGGGATTGCATCTTCCCCTGCTCTTTTAGGCTGATCTCCATGGGATCATCGTGGTCAAATAAGTATCACGGTACATAATATGTCAAATAATGATTTCAAAGAATTGATGAACATGTGAGAATGGGGAGAGACAAGAGATCTAAGTGAGCCTTAGCAGCAACCCATCTAAAGGAGGAACTAGAATTGACTAAGTTCAGTGTTAGATAATCTGTAGACACAAATCGTTCAGAATCAAGTTATACGGACTTAGTCTTTCTCAGGTCCACAGATATTTTAGTTTACTGTAATTTTGTGAACTCAATAGCCATGAGGCGGCATCTAGAAAGTCTTGAAGGGATGCCACGTTCCCACTCATCACACCTAAGAATTTTTGTTCTAGCATCCTCCAATACACCTGTATACAAATCCTTGATATCCATAACTTCTTCTTGGTAGTTGAGAAGTGGCCGAATGTTGCATTATGGCAGAGGGCTTCTGCAAAATACTAGAACCAATGCCTTCTCGATTATATACATTCTTTTATAAAAATGGAATGACCTAATTGTAAATGAACATACAGTACTCACTGATATTTCACCATATATATTTATATTTTTTAATGTTACTATAAGAGAAATAATAGAAGTAAGAAAAATGACTAGGATACTTTCTATACAAAGAATCCTTTTGTTTTGCAACCAAGCCTCTATACTAAATAAATTGTGGTCTAAACAAGTTAGTAGAAGTGGCAAATTTTTATTTAATTTATTTAGTGAAAAGATTGGACCTTCTCACTAAAAGAGTGATAAGTTGTCTGAACAAAAGAGGAAACCGAAAAGAACGACAAGCATGAGAAGTCTTATCAGAGACTAAATGAAGTATAACCTTAAAAACTCACAATTCATAGTACCAAAAAATATATTTGATCGTTACGAGTTAGACTAATACGTGCTATACGGTGTATAGGTCTTTATTAAAAATGAGCTTTTTCGATTTCTCGATCTGATAATTCTCGAATAAAGGGTCATATGAGCAATTTCTCCAACGTTAGAAAATTGTGCTCTACTAGTTTTGTGTGTTGATAATTAGTGTTACTATCTTTGCATTACGTGAGTAAATTATCTTTTGTGACTAAATACTAGTCATTCATATAGAATAGTTATAAGTTGTACACTGAGGTGTTCATGTGTTTAAGGAGAAATTACTACGTCTTTGAGTTTGACTGCTGCTCCTCCGATACTCTCAAACCTCTCTCTTTAGCAGCCTACGTAAGTCTTCATAAAAGGTAAGGGGGCCTTTTCTTTGCACCTTCAATTCTCATACATAATAATCCTAACCTCTGAGTATACAGATATATTAAAACTGGGAGGTGGACGGCAAAGTTTTATGAACCCCACACTCTCGAAATCACGTCTATAAGTGCTAAGTCATATGACTAATGGGAGAGAAGAACCTCAGTGACAAAGGCAAAAAGCACAGAATGGGAGCACTAGGGGTACTTCGCTTCATACTAAGGTTGACGACGGATGTCTCGCTGGAGAGACACATAAGCTGGCAAGCCCATGAATGCAGGTCGTCCTTTGCAACTATGACAGCAAAAACTGAGCTAATTGGAGCGAGTGTAGACTTAAGGCTGGATCGGGGCACTAAGTATAATCGCTGCAATGTACATAGGAGCTGCCACCAGACAGGCCAGGACGAGCGAGAAAGTTCGGGCAGGGTCGCATAGAAGAAGAAAAAGCGAATATGCACTGACAATACGTGGGCACAAAGGCTTGCGTGGACGCGTTCCGTCGACGGCGAAGAACACGACCCTCGACAAGAACAACGTCTCGCGGCCGCGAGCGGAAGAGAAGGGATGCCGGCGAAAGTCCGGTGACCGCGGATAGCGTGAGAAGATTAGCGCAGATCTGGCCGGCAATTTGACCATCTGGGGAAGGCGCGTGCAAGGACGTGTGGGCGACGGGGCAGATGCGGGTTCATAATGGTGGGTTTGGATTGGCGAAGCAAGAGACATTTAGGTTGTTGGTGTGGTGCCAGACAAAATTAGTGACAATAACGACACTCTGGGCGACAATGTTGGTTGTGGGCACCTGCCATAATCGTATAGATGTAGGTCAGGTGCAGGTTGGAGGGTAACGTCACACGTGTCTGAGGAAACATATTGCTAAGACGTCTCCAAGATTGCTGGAGCATAGCTAGAGTAAGGAACTTAGCCGAAGTTCTATGTGCTGAGCCATGAGCTAGAGTGTGGTTTGAAAACGGTGGGGTTGTTTGCGAGCGAGATTTGGGTTTGGTTCAAAGTGGATTGCTCATGGATGAAGCATGGAAAACCAAGCCAGATTAGTAGGTGCACAGAGTGTGTTTTTGATTATAATCTGGACCAAAGTGAAGATTGTTGGGTGTTGGCCCCAAGTTATTAGTTATTTCACAGACAGACATGATATAGTCAAAGTGCCTTACTGATATTGGGCAATTTATACTGAGATATAATTAATTTGGGAAAATTTGGAATAAAGCGTTAGTATAGATGTTTCCTACCTATTTTTTGTCTGCTCCCCCTTCTGCCATTCTCCTCTCTCCTCTCTTATTTCTCTTTGCAAGACAAGATTCTCTAAGACACATCAATCTAGATGAATAACTCCTCTAAATTCTACTAGTTTCAATACATATTATTCTAGTTCAAAAATTAAGCTTTCCTTTCTCTTATAATTTTAGATGAACAATAGGTCTTACATGAAGCGTAGATGCAAAGATTGAGAAAAGTGGTGAATTCGTTATCATTATTTATCCATAATATGTGTTCGAAACAACTGCAAAACTTGTTCAAATAGAAAGACTTATAGCGAAGAGACAAGAGAAAGAAAAAGTTTGTCTTACTTTACAGAAGGCAGGAGCAATTGTGATAAGGTTAACCTTTCAAAATTATCTAGACTTAGCCTAAGTTATACAATTTTTTTATTTATTGAATGCTGTGATGATTGTAGTCCAAATTTATTTTTCGTGTTAGCCAAAAATCATAAAGATCCGCACTTCAATGACTTTTTTTTTTTTTTTTTGACAAAATAAATATTCCATCGCTTATTTAACAAATAATTCCCAATACATCAAAAGCTATTATGACCATTGAATTTAAATCGTTTATTTTATAAATATTAAGTCGCTTTTTTGCCAAAAGATAAATGTTATGTTCGAAAGATATAAAATTAGGGAGAAAAAGCTCTGTAAAATATTAATCAATAGAATCAATAAAACAAAATTCATAATGAAACAACAACTTCCAACAAAGAATTCTGAAAAATGAAACATTGGATATGAAGATCATCAGATAAAATACTCTTATGAATAATGTAAGGTGTCAATTTCGTCTATAACTCCTTCATCAGACTACACAAAAAATGCAAGGAAGAAATAGTTATTTCAGTGGTGTTGGAAGTGTGAAGCAGCGCATAGCAAAACGGGATTCACATAATAGCTGAACATTGCCGAACATTTTGATAAACAGCTGGGCAGCTCACATGGTCTTGCGTTATGAGCTTTGGGCATTCTATCTTGTATTCGATGTCTTACTATATGTATGCGTGTGAGGTTTCTGCCTTACATTGCAATGAGAAATAATTTGTATTCCCACTATGAACAAACAAGAATGGTAAGAGATAATTCAAACTCATTAATCCACGGAAGCAAGGAACATACAAGTCATTTAGTCAACAGTTAACCACGAGAATAGCTCAATTCATATGGTTTTCGAGTATTTCAAAATAGTAAAACACACCAACTAACCAAATCCAAGCAAATCATCAGTGGAAAAACCTGCCAATTACTTACAGATTGCTACTTTCGAAGCAGGTCGGCGCGACAATTCCGGCGAGAAGAAAGAAGAAAAGAAAAGAAAGGTAAGATCTTTGTACCTTCTAATCTCCAAGGTTTGATTCCTGGCATAGAACCTCCGCCAATCGCAGGTTCTTCGACACGAGAGAGGAGCAAAACAAAAGCTGAGCAGACAATTGGAAATCTAAGCTCGTTAAAGAACACATTGACCAAAAAAAAAAAAAGATTCTGCCACTAAAAATTAATTTTTAATCTGTAGATAAAAACTTCCGCAATTCTTAGTCGTGTACGACTGAGAACGATCTCCACAACTACCGATCCGAATGGATCAGAACCGTAATCACAGCTCTTAGCCCGAGCCACTTTCTCAACCAGAGTTAGTTGCTTGCCTCTTTAACATTCGTTAAAGATGCAGGCGTACGAGCCTATAGAAAGACCTGTTCAGTAAGGTCGTACCGTTCAGGTTCAAGATTTTTAATATTTAAATTAAGGAGAGTTTCAAGTTCTACATCAGTTGGACATAAAAACGAAAAAAAATCAGAAAAATACCGTAAGGATTGATTTTGAACAAATTTTGATTAAGAGGCTAATTTTATTTAATCAATGCATATATTAACATGAAAAAGGTTTTTTAATGTTTTATATTAATTTAATATAAATATATCATTGACCTGAATAGTAAATAATTTTAAAAAAAAATCAGTAATAATTAAATCATATTTCTTTACTAATATTATTTGTACATACAATAAAAAAATAAAATTAATAAACTTAATAATATATTTGCTGCTAAAATAGTCTATTTCTCTTTACCTTTAGATCAAGAATGGTATTTTAAAGACAAAGTTTTTGATGAGTTTATTTCGATTAAAGTATTGTTGAAATCGGAGTTCGGGATATTCTAAATTAATTTTCAAAAATGTCATATATATTATCATGAAAAAGGTATTTATGTTTATTAATGAATTTATATAAGTCACGAAATATAATCTTTAAAAAGAAAATTATTTTTAAAAAATATATATATATGAACACTTATTTATTGATATCATATCATTAAAATAATTATAATTTATTTAATATATCAAATTGGCTGTAAGTGTCATTTGAAATCATTTTGCCAAAAAAAGTATTTCAATAGGGATGCAAACAGATCGAGCTGAGCGATAGTAGTTTCTGATGTTGTGTTCATTTAATATCAAGCTATTCAACGTTTGTGTTCATATTTGTTCGAGTTAGCATTGTGTTTCATGTTTTGCTTCATTTTTAATAATTAAGTAGCGTTCATCGTCGTTGTTTCCATCGTCAGTTCATGTTCGTGGTCATACCGTTTAGTGTTTATCGAGCTTGTTCAACGAGTGAACAATTAACGAATTTTTTTACTATCAATAAAACACATCTATGAAA
>NW_021319223.1:355666-369450 GCF_001605985.2 Dendrobium catenatum
TAAAGCAGATGGAATATTATTTCTTGAAAAAAAAAAAAAAGGCTTTGAAGGTTGCGGAGCTTTTGATTTTTTGCTCACGAAAATAAAATTTGAACAATCATCACATCTAATAAAAAAAATTGTATGAATTGGCTAGTCTATATGATTTTGAAGGTTGCTTATCACAATCTTCCTCTTTCTGTAAGTAAGCAAACTTTTTTTTTTTTTTGTTCTCTTTGCTATAGATCTTTCTTCTGACATTATTGATGTCAAACACATCATTATGGAGAAATAATGATAACGATTCACCACTTTTTCTCTTGCTTATCATACGCTTCATGTAAAGACCTTTTCATCAAATCTTAGAGAAATGGAAAGCTTATTTTTGATAGAATATAGTCATGGAAACTGTTAGGAATTTAGGAGGTTTTCTTGAGAGCTTTTCTTGAGCTTTCTTGCAAGAGAGAGAGAGAGAGAGGGAGAGGGAGGAGAGGGAGGGCGAGACAAAAATTAGGAGGAAAACCTATACTAACGTTTTATTCAAATTTTCCCCAAATTAATACATCTCATATAATGCCTATATATAGGCATTTACATACTTGTGATGTCTTGTGGAATAACCTAAATAAACTTGGGCCAACACCCAACAATCTTCACTTTGGTCCAGATTTATAATCAAAGAACTACATCTGTGCACCTACTGCAATCTAGCTGGTTTCCTATGCTTACACCATGAGCAATCCCTTTGAACCAAACCCAATCTCGCTCGCAAACAACCTCCACCGTGTGTTCCAAACCACGACTCTAGCTCATGCTCCAGCACTGACTCACTAGTCTTACTCTAGCTCATGCTCCAGCACTGACTCGCTAGTCTTCCTCAGACACTTGTGCGTGCTCCAACCTGTGACCTTGCACTACATCTATCCGATTATGAGTCCACAACCAACATGTCGCCCAGGTTCTTGATTTGATTCATTGCTCTGACACACAACAACTAAATGTCTCTTCTCGCCAATCAAACCCACCATATGACCCGCATTTGCCCCGTTCGCCCTACACGCCTATGCACGCGCCTCTGCGCAATCTTCCTCACGCCCGTCCACGCAAGCCCTTGTGCCCACGCGACAAGCCCGCCCTTGCGACCCTGCAAGCTCCGCGGCCTCCCTGCGCGGCCACGCCTTGCACGATCGCTTGCTCCGGCCTACTCGCTCCAACTGCAGCCCGCGCAATCAAGGACAACCTGCCTGGCTACAGCTTTGCTCCGGCCGCTTACTTAACTAGCGACCCAGCCCTTCTTGCGAGCCTTCCGTCCGTAGATCAAGACAATTAGCTTGAATTGATTTCTTGAGCAATAAAAACTTCCTCCACCTCCCAGCTATGATACCAGATGTTAGGATTTTGAATGAGGAAGAAGCCCTTCCTTCATGAGCTTCTTGGGAGAGGAGGGAGAGGGAGAGAGCAGCAAACTCAAAACTTTATTTCTTAACCATGCAACCTATTACAACTTATAACTTCTATATATAGGCACAAAAGCTACACTAATGGCAATAGAAGCCATTCACACAACAAAATTTAAGACCAATTTCTAACTGAAACAATGCCTATCAGATATTAGAGAAATGGAAAGCTTTAAACCTTCCTTGCAAGCCTCACATCATATTGGATTAATGTTTAAAGTTCTTTTTTCTCTGTAAGACTTCTCTTTGTTTTTTCGGTTGCTCTTTGTTCTGCAACTTATCACCTTTTAGTGAGAAGATCCCAATCTTTTCACTAAATAAATTAAATAAAAAGATTTGCCACTTCTACTAACTTGTTTAGACCACAATGTTATTTAGTTATAGATGCTTGGTTGCAAAACAAAAGGATTCTTTGTATAGAAAGTTCCTAGTCAGTTTTTCTTCTTCTATTATTTCTCTTATATAACATTGAAAAAATAAATATTATGGATTCATTAGTACTTTGTTCATTTACAAAGCATTCCATTTTATTGTAATAATGAGAGCAATTCTTATGCAGCCCTTCCTATCAACACTGTCTCACATCCCAGCTGATTAGATGCTACCTGGATGAGAAATCTGACAAAATTTGCTGAAGGGATGGCTCAACTTCGGCCTCTGGCTTTTCAAATAAAAAATTTGGAAAAGCTTATACTGATTGCATTATTTCTCGATTCTCCAGAACTTGCTTTCTTCCCCTTGTCTGCTAGCTCCTTAGTCTTCTTGTTCTCCCCATCTCAACTCTTCATAGTTCTTTGAAATCATATTTGACAATAGATGTACCTGTACTAGATTTGACCAGATGATGCCATGGATGACTCAGCTAAAAGAAAGCAGGGTGAAGATGCACCCTATTGCAGAGAAGTTTCAATGCTGAAGGTAACCTGCTGTGCAATAAAAGTAGTTTTGTAAAGTGGTTTATATACAAACTTTTCTTAAACTCCATTTCTTGCTTTTATTTCAATTGTTTTATTTATATAGAAGAGTCCTTCCTATTACATTTAAGTTGCCATTTTGCCTTTAGCTACAAGAAGGATGAAAGTCCTTTTTCATTCAGATATCATACTTAATATTTTTACACAAGATGACAACTCGAGTTTTGCAATTTTTGTCTCTTAATTTCTTCAGCTTGTTATGATTCCTTGCTTGCTCGTACTGTTTACTTAAAAGTTTTGATTCTATTGATTATTTGTTGCAGAAAAAGATGAGCTTTTCTTTTGCAAACCTAACATACATATGCATTTTCTTAAATATCTCAGAGTAGAGAATGATGATGATCATGTCATTCACAATTTATATGGCTGGTCCTTGTTCTGATAAACATTTTCACCTTTTCTTGTGGCATTTCATGGTGTTTTCATCGGTTTGATTTAGGCTTCGTTTGGGACGGCTTTCTTACTGCTTCTCAAAGTAGCTTTTTATTTTGCATTAGAAAGTTGCTTTAAGAAGCAGTAAGAAAGCCGTTCCAAACAAATCCTTAATGAGGCCATGTCTTATACACACTTTTAATGTGTCAGGATTTGCAAAGTGCAGCAATTGAAAATATTCCCCAGAATGGGAATGGAGAAGAAGATCAAGAACCCAAAGTTGGAATGGTATTTGAATCTTATGATGACGTTTTTAGATTCTACAAAGAATATGGACATAGAAAGGGATTTGGTGTTGTTATTAAAAGATCATGGTTTCGGAAGGGGAAATGCCGGCGCGCTGATCTTAGTTGTTGGAAAAGTGGTTGTGGATCAACTAGTCAACAATCTTCTCTAGCAAAGCCAACAACAAAAACTAATTGTCTTGCGATGATCACAGTTAGGAATTGGAAAGATGACTTGCTATTTGTAACAGATGTTGTTCTCGAGCATAATCATTTACTAAGTCCCTCGAAAGCTCGATATTTTCGATGCAACAGGAAGTTACAAGCTGTTATGGGGAAAAGATCAGATTGCAATGACGAAGCAGGTATATATGTTTCAGATAATCCATTACTTCAACAAAATGGAGGGCCTTTGGGAATAACTATTGGCCAAAAGGAGTGCTTGACTTATGCACATAAGGAAGGGACTCTCGAGCTTAAAGAAGGAGATGCAATGGCAATTTGTGAATACTTTTTGCAAATGCAGAGGAAAAATCCAAACTTTTTTTATTTGTTGGATTGGGATGAAGAAAGCCATCTAAGAAATTTGTTTTGGGCTGATGCAAAATCTAGATCATCATACGACTATTTTGGAGACATTGTGGCATTCGATACAAAATCTCTAATTAGCAAGTATGACTTACCATTTGTTTCTTTTGTCGGAGTTAATCATCATGGCCAATTGGTTTTATTTGGTTGTGGCTTACTTGCAAGTGGAACATCTGAGAACTTTGTGTGGTTATTTGAAGCTTGGTTGTCTTGCATGTCAGGGCGTTCTCCAAAAGCTATTATAACCGATCAATGCATGAACATCCAATACGCAGTTTCAGAAGTTTTTCCGGAGTCCCGACATAGATTTTGCTTGCAGCACATCTTGAATAAAATGCCTGAGAAATTGGGACATCTTGACAAATATAAACCGATTAAGAAAGAAATAAAGAGAATAATATATGATTCAATGACAATCTCAGACTTTGAAGATGGGTGGAAAAGAGTGATAGAAGAGTTTGGACTAGAAATGCATAAATGGCTTCAGGAATTATATGATGGTAGATATTTTTGGGTTCCAGCTTTTCTTAAGAACATATTTTGGGCAGGCATGTCAACTACTCAGCGTAATCAAACTCTGAACTCTTACTTTGATGAATATGTAGATTCAAAAACATCTCTGCAGCAATTTATTAGCTTAAATGAGATAGCTTTACAAGATAATTATGAAAAAGAAGCACAGGCTGATCTTGAATCATTTCATGGTAGCCCCTACTTGCTGACACAGTTGCCAATAGAGGAAAAGCTCTCTAAGTTATACACAATGAATATGTTCAAGAAGTTTCAGGAGGAGTTGAAGGCTACCATCCAGTGCAGTATATCTATACTCAAGGTTGATGGTTCAGTTACTTACTATGAAGTAAGAGAATGTGGATTTCAAAAAAAAAGCACAGAAGGTAAAATAAGAGGCTTTAAGGACTTCGAGGTTTCATACAATGCGTGTGGAAGTGAAGTCGAATGTATTTGCCAAAGATTTAATTTTGAGGGCATTCTTTGTAGGCATGCCTTATCTGTACTCAAATTCTCTCAGGAATATGACCTTCCATCCAAATATATTCTCGACCGTTGGCGTAAAGATTTCAAACGCTTACATCCTTTATCTCATTCTTCAGATAAAATGGTGGCTACTAATGAATTGGAAAGGTATGATCTTTTAACAAAGCGTTCTTTACAAGTAGTTGAATTGGCTACATCATCTGATAGTAATTTTCATCTTGTAATGAAGTTGCTTGATAAGATTGAGAGAAGTTCATGGTGACAAAACATGTTTTTGTGCAATAAATTGTTAGTAATTTGTAATAAACAGTTTTTAATCGGCTAGAGAAATGCTAATGATTTGATTTTTATGAGGTTATTTGTTTTTTTGAATATCAAAATTTTAGGAGGGATAAATATGCAAAAAAAATACTACTTTATTGATATGACTAGCATGGTTGGAGCTTTCTTCGTTTCTTTAAGCCAGATTGACATCTATCTTTGATCCATTTGTTAATACAATTCAGAATATTATATGTTATTAATCTCAATGCAAATCTGATGGGTCTAAAACCCATCCTGAAGTGTTTTGTATGATATTGTATTTGCACAATTTTTTTTTTCTTTTACCAACAACTCTATGCAATTCTTTTGGCATACTTTGATTTGTGGATGAGGAATATCGAGGAGACTTTGTTATTTTTAATGTGAGCTTGAGCCATGTAAAAAGCTCAATCAATGTAATTCTAAATAAAAAACTCAACTTGGTTGCATTAATTTTTTTGGACTAAAAGCTGAAAATAGACCCATGACTATTAGTAAATGTTCAATTTAGTTCTAGACTTTCATAATGTCCCAAGTTAGTCCACTGACTATTAGAAAATATCTTAATTTAATCCCAACGCCCAAAGTAACAGTTGAATGTGATGGTATTTTAGATATTATAAATACAAAAATCATATTAAAATAAATACAAAAATCATAATGGAAATTAACAACATTTATTAATTATTCACTATTGTTATTTAGTTGGTTAACTTCTATTATGATTTTTGTATTTATTTTAATATGATAAATAATAAAAAATATACAAAAATTTAATATATTTTCACATAGAACTTAATACATAAATTGTCCTCACATTTAACTATTGGAGTTAATTTTAACTGTTTCTTTGACCTCGAGATCAAATTGAGATATTAATAGTTAGAAGACTAATTGGGTCATCATGAAAGTTTGTAATTAAATTGAACATTAATTAATATCCATGGGAGTGTTTTGGGATTTTATTTTTTATTTTTTTATATACTTTAAAAGTAACTCCTAGTTAATTCTAAATAAAAAATAAAAAGTCAACTTGAATGCATTTACTTTTTATATTTAAAAGAGTCAACTCCTTGACTAAGCAGTATTTTTTAACTTTTGGTGAATTCTTTTTTTCTTATCTGATCTTTATTCTAAATTTTGTTGTTTTTTTATTTTTTTTATTTTCATTTATTTATTTATTTATTTTTATTCTAAATTTTGTTGTTGCTTTAAGAACATGATTGATTTAGGGTATGTTTAAGATGTCAGCAACTTTTTATAAAGGTAGTTGTAAAGTTGTTGTGAAGAAAATAGTTTTTTTAAAGTTTATGTAGAAACTAGCTTCCTAACATAAATTTATTGAAAGTATTGAAAGAGCAATGGTCAAACAAAAATTGTGGTTGTAATCTGAAAAACAAAGCAGTAAAAAAATTGTTCCAAGCAAAGACTTAATTTAACTAAGGTGTTATTTTCAATTCTCATCTGGATGAGTGGCTTTATTCTTAGAGGCAGGATACAAAACGAGCATATTCGTGAAAATGTTAGAGTAGTTATAGTGGAAGATAATATTAGAGAGAGTCGACTTAGATGATTTTGTCACATAAAACAGAGGCCTTCCAATGTCCTTTTATGAGAGTATATGTATTAGATTTTGCTTATGTTAAGAAAGGTAGAGGTAGACCTAAAAAGGCTTAATTAGAAAATATTATAAATGATATTTCTTTATTAAATTTAAATCAAAATTTGATTCTTAAAAGAACACAATGGAGAAAAAACATTCGTGTAGCCAACCCCACATATTGGGGCAAAGGCTTGATGTTGTTGTTGTTGTTGTTGTAATTTTCAATTAATTTCTTAATTTTGTTTCTAAAGTTTCATCCATTATTTCGAGTAAAACATCATTGAATTTTCATTTGAATTGATATCTTTGTTGTTTCTAGTCTTCATAAGCGATGTATAACTGTTAAAAGATCAAAAAAATGTGGCCTTTGAATTATATATATATGATTTTGCACATCTCATTATGAATTATCTTTACATTCAAGATGATGAAGAAAATTATTGCATGATTTTGCCATTTGGAAGATGCTTTACATCAACAACACAATCATCATACAACTCAACATGTTTTACATCATTTTGTTTACCAGTTATCCTAATTTCCATGCTTGCCATTTGGAAGAATGACTTCTCTTCAATGATCTCTCACTATAAACACAGATGTATGTTTATCTGTCCTTTTTATTAGTTTTTGTGCTCTCTGGACTCCTGAAAATTTTGATTGTAGCTATTTAATAGCTTTTATTCTCAAGAGAGGTTGCCATGGTGATTCAGAATATAAGATTATTTAGTTCTTCTGTTGGATCCTTTTGCCTTTTGTCTCATCTGTTCTCTTCCAAAGGCCATTTTGTTGCTTTCAGAAAAGCTCATCACTCTTCTGTGCTGACTTAGTATGAGGAAGACAACGAATATAAACTTTCTTTAAGAAGGAAATTAGGAACATAACTATGTTCCTATATTGTGTGGCAATGCTGAAAGTTCTGATTAAGCTCTGTAATCTGTCAGTAACTTGATTGTAATCTGTTTCAATGTTCTGTTTTTCTTGAATTTGAGGAGAGAAATGTGAAATCTCTTAAGTAAAAAGAAGCTAAATTTTTTAACATCGAACTATTTTCTTGATGTAATGGTCGTAATTTCATTAAGAAACTCCGCAATCAAGCATGCTTATCTCGGAGAAATCCTGCGGTGATCTCCTGAGAAGTTACACCAACATGACAAAAATGAACAATATATCGATAGTTAAGAGTTTTGGCTGTTCCAGAAAATATCTTTGATAATTGGTCCTACAAACGAAATAAAATAAGCACATGTTATTAAAGAAATCTATCATCTTATCTTCACTAGTGTTGACATATTATTAATAAACCTATCATCTTTATCTTCATTAGTAAGTAGTTTCTCTTTCATTTTAAAAATCCAATATGCTAAAATGAGACTATATGTTAGCATTTCTTTATCCATACATTAATAAGTTGAATAAGATAATATATATAATTGTAACTAACTCTAATTATATGTAGAAAATACAAGAGAGTTATAATGTGAGGAGTTAGAATAATATTTTTAAAAGGGGGCAATAATAAGAATAAGATTGAATTCAAGTTGACTAGGATAAATTAAAGGTGATTGCAAAACTAATTGTAGGAAAAATAAATTTTTAGAAGTTGTCATAAAAAATAGTTTTTTAGCACATAAAATTTTCTAAATCAACAAAAAATCAATAGACAAATAGAATTGTGATTGCAGGTTGAGAAACAAAACAATAAGAATTTTTTTTTAAGATTAAAATTTTGTTATTGAGGCTTTTTTTAGACCTTTTTTTATTGCTTCATAAAATAATTTTTTAGTATAAAAATTTTAAATTTTATATTAAAAAATTAGTTTAAGAAGCAATAAAAAAGTTGTTACAAACAAATTCTAAATAAAATCAAAATGCCTTAAGCTTATTCTCAAATATTGACTTCAAATTTGAAGATTTTGAGCTTTGACTAATATTATAATATTTACCCAAAAAAAAATTAAAAGGGGGCATCTTAAAAATATTAATGAGTTTTTTTTTTTTTTTAATTTTTATTTGGTAAGAGAATTGCTTTTGCAAGCATTTGTCTCATATCTGAATCTTTCCTTGGCAGATATTTAATTTGGCATTTGTTATGTTTTATTATTAGACCTGATCTTTTCTTAACTTTCCCAATAAATTAAAAATAAAAATAATCATATTGTCACTAAAAAAAATAACTATAAAATAATTTCTTATAAAATAAATACAAAATTTATATTTTTTTAATTATAATATACTCTTACAAATTATTTATAATAACAAATTAGATTCAGTTGAGTTAAAATTTTACCACTGTCAGTAAATAGAGTGAAAAATAATAATAATAATAATAATATTATTAAATAATTGATTTTATGTAACTAATTTAAAATATAAAATATAATATTTTTTATTTTAAAATTTGACATAGCCTTATTGTATCAAGACCAACCAATGAGCAAGTCTTAGTCAAATATAATAAATATTCCAAATGTCCCAATTAATCAAATGAAAAAATTTCTAATTAGCTGCCAAATGTCTTGCTAATAATTATTTGGGAAAATTGGGTGGAAAAATATTTATTTATTGGCTAATACTTTCCAATGCTGCCACGTGTCAATTTATTAAATAGGAGAAAATATGAGAAAGACAAAGGAAGAAATAAGCTCAGATGTAATATTAATAATTATGGATGTTTAAACATTATATATAATTTCTTTTGGGAAATAAAGAATGTATTAATTATTTTTATGAATTGTTATTAGTCATAAAACAAATTATATTAAATGAAAGGATGCTAAATGTGAGATTAATGTATGCAAATTTATGTTTTGCATATTGAAGACAATATTTCCATGATTTATGATGGAAGTTTTATAATATAATGGTGGTTGCAATGGGGTCATAGATTCATAAATGGACATCAATTTATTCTTTAATTTTGGTTTATAAAAGCTTGATGAGAAGCTATTAATAAGCTCACTCATGCACTAACCTTAGACCATAACAATTTATATTTCTAATCATAAAAAATAACAATTTTAAGCTTAAGCTGATGGGTTTAATAGAGGCGAAATAATTATGTGCAGTCATCAGACGTCTTCTATAGGCTAATCAGGTCATGTCATGTCATCAATATGTTGTGTATCGTTATTGTGTATCACTGTGGATTGGGTGATGTCGCTGCATCTTGATTGGCCTTTGGACATTCTAGAGACTGCACGTAATAATCTCTCTTAATAAAGAGATTGACGGATACCTGGTGTTTGATAGTTGTTGGTCTTGTCGACCATCATATTAGCATATGCAACAACAATGATAACTCATAATCTCAGTATCAGAATATTCATCTCTGTAAAAGTAATACAGTACTACCGATTATTCGTGAATCGTATATATGTAAAAGTCATGGTGATTTTGGAAAGACTTAAGATAAAATTTGATGTCATAAAAAATGATTCAATATTTTTTGCATGGAAGCAATCATCTATGGGTATCCCCAATATGTAACTCGCACCGAAAAGCCGAAGGAGAACAAGGCATAGCATGGTTCAATTCATGATTTGGTTTGTCATAATTTAATCAGTTAAAGGCCTAAACTGGCTCAATATCTAGAGATTTCTAATAGTCTGTTTGGGGCAGCTTTCTAGCTATTTTATTTTTCTAATAATAATCACAATTTCGTTTGGTTATTAATTTCTCATTAATTTTAAAAAAAATTAGCTAGTGTAAACTTACTTTTTAGCACCGTCTCAAACAGAATTAAGTTATTGGAATTCATGTAGTGAGATGATTATTTTGATTATAAATTTATAAAAATCAAAATAATTTGATCTCATAATTATTTTTTTGAAAATTTTAATTTAATATTTTGAGTGATTTTAAAATCCAAATCTTGTGCCAAAATACATTTTTGATTGGGTAAAAATCTTACCACATCAATCATTTATTATTTTACTTGCTCAATTAATTACCTAAAATGCCATTATTTAAGAAAATTTATGCTTAAAACAAAAAGCTAAAGACAAATTTTGTATTAAACATTAAAAATGTCACTTTTGATGGTAGAAAAAATTAAATTAATTTTAGAAAAGTTTTTAAAATATTTTAAAAATATATAAACCAAAAGAAAAAACAAGAAACAAGTTGTTTTTAAAAAAAACTTTAACAACTTTAAAAAATATATTAAAAAAATAAACCAAGACTTAAACCACCATTAATACTTCAATAATTGAATATCCCAAATATTTTTAAATGATCTCTCCAACAATTAATTAGGGACTAATCATATATTAAGCCCTTAATACCAATCACAAAAAAAAACCGCCATTATTAACCAGAAGCTCTCAGTAAAAATGGTATAGCGCTGGAAGATCCCAATCTGGATCAACGTGCGCCGACGCCAACGAGGAAGAAGAAGACAGGTCTTGAACAGCCTCAAAGTACTCTTGAACTCCATTCATGGCATAGAGCGAAGCCGATATCTGCCGCTCCACCTTCATTCTTTCGAATTCCGACACCTCGGCCGCAGCGGCTTCGCTGCCGCCGCAACCGGCGGCATCAAAATCGATGCTTTTGCTGAGTTCGAACTCGTCGAACATGGCCTCGAATGCCCAGGAAGAAGACGAAGATGATTCCGGAACCGACGAGGCGAGATTGAAGTCGGCGGCGAAGTACGGCCGGTAGACTTCTTGGTAGTTCTCTCTGGTTGCAGGGGAGGAGGTTTGTTTTCTGCCACCGCTGTCGGTGGTGGTGGAGGCGGAACTGGTCGGGCTGCCTCCGCTGCTGCCACTGCCAACGGCGGCGCCAGCAAGTTTCTTGTGGTGGAGGAGTTTACGGATGCGGGTGGCGAGAGGGGAATCAACGGCAGAGGAGGCGGCGGAGTTGGGGCGGCGAGTGGAGAAATTGGTGCGGGTATTGGTTCCGCGGAGGAGGCAGGCGGCTTCGTCGTAGGCCCGGGCGGCTTCCTCGGCAGTTTCGAAGGTGCCGAGCCACATGCGGATCTTCTGAGTGGTGTCTTTGATCTCGGAAACCCATCTCCCCGACGGCCGTTGACGGACGCCAACGAACTTGTTGCCGCCGGCGGCGGCCGCGGCGGCTTTAGATTTGGATTTGAATTTGGTTGATTGGATTGGAGATAAGAGAGATTGTTGTTTTTGGAGTTGGAGTTCCATTGTGGGGGGCTTGTGGTGGACAAGAAAAGATATGAGCTTTGTTTTTTGAGGATGGATGGAAGGAGGGGAGGGGAGGAGAAGATATTATAAAGGGAGGGGGCAAGAAGAGGGAAGTTTGGATTTATGTTTTTGTCCTTACTTGTTTGGATTTTGTGGGGGCCAAAATTAACAATGGATGGAAGGAGTTGACTTAGAATATCAATTGACACCTCTAATTAATGAGTGGAATTTGATGATTCTCAACTATTATTCGATTCATGGATGAACTTATGCTTAGTAACACTCTCCACCCCATATTTTTGATATTATAGATGCATCATATTATTTTATATCAAAATGAATATATGTAACATATATTCATAAGCAAGTAAATATTACAATTTGTATTTATGGTGGGATATTTATGATGATGACACAGGTTCGAATGCTGATGTATTCATCGATGTCTTTCTTCTTATCAACCCTAAGAAAGGAGTGGTTATTACGTGCGGAGTCCGAACGGGAAAATTGTCTGGATTCTGTGAGTGTGCGCACTACGCTTTTACCGCGCACACTCACAGAATTCGGACACAGTTTCGATCTGAACTCCACACGTAATAATCTCTTGTAAGGATGAACTTATGTACTATTAGAGGCCAAACAAGGGTAAAGTACTAAAGTTATATATGTATCTCTTAAAATATTGTCTATCTTGAAAAAAAAAACATCAGGGTGGGCACCTCATGAATCAATTTTTATGGTTGAATTTTATAGTTTTGAACTACATGGAATTCAAGATGTTGTTACTTAGCCTGTTTGCCCAATGGTAGCTTAAGTTTTTCTACATTTTCTTCATTTTTCCATTCTTTATTGGAATATTGACATGCGTAGTGTTTTTAACACTTACTGAACGCATCTTGATGAATCATCAATATGAATATGTGTGGTGTTCTTTCATATTATAAATAAAAACAGAGAAGTTTATATATATCACTGTGGATCTTTAGTTTAAAATATTTAGTACTGATAATATTAGACTATTGATGAGTTCATTCAATAGGTTGATTTTCTCAATTGGTTACTTCCATAAGAGCTTCATCAAGATTAGTGCTACAATGATGGCATGCACCAAAAGCCATATGATGCTTTATTAGATCAAATCAAGGGTGGTTGTCAAACCCATTTAAGCTCTCTAAGGCCCATATTAAATTTTACGTAGCTATTCATTAAAATTTAACCGTCATATATTTTTTACTAACCAACAAAATAAACTCATCTTTCAACTTTAAAAATTTTATTTCATCAAATAAATTAGAAAGGATCTAATAAGTCATTAACATTTAAAACAAAAGATTAGTGGTCAAAGATTACCATATTATAGTAGCAATCAACAATGAATTTTTAATCGAAAAAGAGCAAAACAACACATCTTTGATTATTTAATAAATTGAAACTCCTCATAACTCCATTTGTTAAGCATAATCTTCACCACATAAGAAGCAAAAATAGAGAAACAAAACATAAGCTTCGTTTGGGACAGCTTTCTTAATGCTTTCCAAAACAACTTTTTAGTTAAAAATTTTCTTAAATTATAAATTTTTGTACTAGAAAGCTGTTTTAGAAAGCATTAAAAAAGCTATCCCAAATGAAAAAATAATCACATATGAGCAGACTAATAAGCATATTTTAACAATAATATAGAAGAAAACTAGCTTAGATAGTCCAAAAAAACAAAGAGCTTTCAGGTGACATAAAGATGTTCTCATCTTTATTTGACCATGATAAGGAATCAAGTGAAGAAGCTCTACCTATGGCACTTTAATATTGCTAATTATTAATGGAAAATGAAATTTTTTAAATAAATTAAATACATTTTTTGTTCTTACTTCGAAGCTTCCATCCAAGAAAAGTAAATAGAATAATGAGACCATTACATTATATGTTAACAATACATTATAAGAGTGGGACATAATGACCTTGTTTTTATTTCATATCCATAAGTCTCAAAATTCATATGATATAGGTGGAAAATGCTTCACCTCTCTCTCTCTCTCTCTCTCTCTCTCTCTCTCTCTCTCTCTCTCTCTCTCTCTCTC
>NW_021319223.1:370066-413360 GCF_001605985.2 Dendrobium catenatum
ATGAAAAGATTCTAATGAGAAATAAGGTATCAATTTCTTCTATTGAAGACAAAACCTTGAAAATTGCTTATTCAATAAGACAATCATAAATATTCAAACAATAAATTAGTACTTTCGTGGTAATCACACCCATAGAACCACCCATTAATATTTTAAAAAATTTATCTATTATAATATTTGTATATAATTCATGATTGTTTTTTATTTTATTTAAAAAAAGTCAAAATAACTAATATTAATAATAAAAAAAATTTATTTACAGGATTCATGTCATGATTATTCGATATGTTTTATGTTATATGTCAAATATCTGATCCAACCCTCGACTTTTTCATTCAGATAACGGCCAACAACACTATTATAAATAAAAATTTTAAATTAAAAAAAGTATTTAAATAAAATATAAACTCATTTAATTTTATTTTAAAATATGTGATGATATTTATAAAATTATTTTATGATTCTTATTTATGTGTGGTCATGATCATCTATAATTTTTGGTTTTGTGAGCATTATTTAGCCACTTGGAAGTGATGAATTCTCACTTGAAATGGGTCAAATGAACAATGACAGGACAAAATTTATTTTATGTGTTGTTATTCTACTCTTTGTAGGCTTGAATCATCCCACCATCCTTATTAATTAATATGATGACATACTTGGCTAAATAATTTCTATTGTATTATAATAAGGATTATGACATTGAGGGAAAAAAATGAAGCCCATCCTTGCTGATGAGAGAGGAGTGTACCTTCTTAGAAAAGGGATTTTAAATATATATATATATATATAATTAGATTAACATGCCTAAATAATAAGATCATTGCAAATGAGTCAAGCCAACTTATGCGCATGTTCGAACTCGACTCATTAACAAATTCATACGTCAAGCTTATTGAGTTTCGAGCCCAGGCTTGAGCGGATTTTTAAGCTCGTTAAGTAATTGAGTTCGAGTACGATTGAATGGAAGCTCAACTTGTTTACTCGTTGAGTAGCTTGATTATAGTCGAGCTCGAGTTGGGAATGACTTGACTGACTCTTTTGCGACCATAAAGTGAACAAAGTGTGCCAAATTGACACATGAATCTTCTTAAACTTAGTTGTTAGTGGTCACAAGACTCTAATCATACATAAACTTGACCATTTACTGCACCTAGTATAATATGACATGTGTTGACCATTCATGCTAACTGGACTTAATTAGATATTGACTAATTCATGCAATAGATTTCTATCCGACTAATCGGACAAAACTAAATGTGAGTAAGCCATATTAGACTCAACGTTAGCCCTATAAAATCATATTGAAGCCAATTTGGCTCATGACATGGCTTTGAGTCCAAACTGAGCATAATGCTAGGTTGACCTCTCTACCCTAAACTTAACTCAAACTTCTCGTGCTACGTAAACTCAGGACCTCTTTGTTAGGCCAACCCAAGCTTGTTAAGTTTGAGCTTCAAGAAACGCATTACATCTCGTCTTAAGCAGTAACAATATCATCTCTTCTCCAACCAAGAACTATTCAAAGACTTATCAACCAACCCTAAAGCATATCCTTTGTCACTTTAACTAGCTAGCGGTTCCTAAACTGCTATTAAAAACAAAACAAAACAAAGCAAAAAAACAAGGACTTTTCAATGAGGGGAGATGATTTTCCTCGTACTTTTAGATATACTCGTAGTCCCATACATCAAATACTCTCTTAAAATCCCATATCGATATCTTTTTCCACCCTTTTGAGCACCATATGCTTGAAATCAAAGAGCTTTTATGATACCATTGGCAATATTGATTACCTATAGCTTCTTCTCAATGTAATTTGATATATAAATTTTTCTCATATATCAAAATAAGCTATGTTCTATCAATAAAAAAAGAGATCATGCTATTTACATTTTTCAAGCTAATATGATCATTTCACTATTTGAAAATCAATTACTTTCGACAATTAAAGAATTATCAATAAAGATAAATTTACTGTTCAAAAAGTGTATATGGACCGAATCTTTGGGCTGATGGGCCTTTTTTTCGGCTTGTTTGGTCGTTATAGGCCTTTGTTATCGAACGATTTATCACATAGATATTCGGGCCGGGAAGAGATATAAATTTTGTTTTTATTATTATTTTTTAATATTTGTTGGTTGGAACAGCTCCATTTAGATGGTTTGGTCACAAAAAATATTGACCTTTTTGATGATTCTATTAGGAGAGTAGATGCATTAGATTCAGTCTAGATTAAGAAAGGCAGAAAAAGACCTAAAAAGTCTTGATTCAAAAATATTAGAAATTATATTTTTTATTAGATTTAGGCTTCGTTTGTGAGACTTTCTTACTGTTTCTTAAAGCGACTTTATAGTACCAAAATTAAAAATTTTGTAATAAAGTGCTATTTTAAGAAACAATAATAAAGCCATCTCACACGAAGGCATATATAAGAATTTGACCATTAATATAACACAGTGAATATCATAAATATTAAATATTTTAGGGGCCTTTTAGAACAATTTTTCATAATTTTATTTTAATGGTTATTGTCATATTTTTATTTATCTATATATATATTTTTAAAATTTGTATAATAAGAACCAGTCTTTTACAACTAAGTCTTGCTTTAAAAATTACAATATCAGCAACTTTTTTAAAAAAATTACAAATAGTTCTAACTTTTTCTAAGAAAATTACAACTGACCCAAATAGATGAATTTTGTTAAGGAAATTGTAAATTATTGCAATGGCCGGAATGACTATTTCTTTTCATTATATTATATTTGTGATTACCTGCTAAGTTTTCATATGAAATTTTTAGGCCCTACTATAGTACTATAAAAAAATAAAAAAAAATAAAAAAAAAAAAAACTCTTAGATTTATGCTTACTATTTTTTAAAACAATTTTTTAGTTAAAAATTTAAAAAATTTATATTAATAAACTGTTTTAAGAAACAGTACAAATTCCGTCCCTTAATTTAATATAATTAAAAACTTCATTATTTCAGTCTTATTATTATAACAATGAGGATTTGTTTTTTTTTTTAAATTCCAACAGAAAATCTTTTATACAAATACTATATATATTTTTGATATTTTTAGAGCCGTTCTTAATTAAATTTAATATCTTTCTTATACAAAATTTTTCATTTTTCATATAAATATTATATACACGTGTATATAGTTTACATAATATATACTCACAGTCCGAATGATTCTTTTCGTTCGGACTCCACATAAAATAATTTCTTATAAAAGATATACAGAGCATTAAAGACTAAATAGTTTTGAGAAAAGTATTATGAAAGTTTGGAATAATTATTATGTGTGGAGATCTAACAGTTCGGAGATCAATCAAAAATGCGTCATATCACCCAGTATACAATAATATCGAGCACCAGTATCAAATAAAAAAATAATGTGACACATTATGATTGATCTCCAGACGCCATCCTAAAGCTTGAGGCTAAGGAAATGGGAGGGTACAAATATTGATATCCAAACAAATATGACCTAAGGCTCATCCCCTTCCCAGCTAGCCTTGACTTTAGGCCCAGTGGGCCCTTCTTCACCGAACAACTCCGGCGGCAACCCATTCACCAGCTTCCTCGCCGTCTGCCTCCACTTCTCCGGCAACGACCTCTCGACCTTCTCCAACTCGTCCTCCACATCATAACTCACCTTGGGCCCCCACTCCCTCATATAGTCCACCCACGCCGGTGCCACCACCTCGTCCGCGGCCGGCGAGAGCTCCGCCGACACGATCTCGAACCTCTCCCCTGCATCCATCTTCTTCTTCCCCTTCCTGGCATCATTTCTTATCCCTATCCCCAGCTCTTCACTACCCTGCAAAACCAATCCCTCCCTCGGATAAAAAGCGTGCCCATACAGCGACGCATAAGCCACCGGCTTGTTCCCTTCCTGGCCGTCAAACTCCAGCTCCGGTGACTCCAACCATTCTCCCCTGCTGTGCTCAGAGAAGTAAACCTTTCTTAGCTCACCATCAAAGTTGCTTACTCTCAACGTCACGTGCTCCCAGTCGCCGACGTGCTCCCCTATCTTCCCAAGCCCGATGGTTAAAACTCCCAGCTTTAAGCGCCCTGGACCGTTGAAGGGGTAAAAGAGCCAGAACGCGAAGTCCGTCGCCGTCCCGCCAAGCATTTGCTTCACGTGAACGTATGACTTCGCTGACGAAAGTTCCCCCTTCTTCACCCTCTCCTTGTCCTCGCCGGCGGGAAGGTCGAGCCAGTAAGCGCCGTCGTTAGACCCGCCTTGAGGGAGGTTAGTGCCGCCGGAGTCGATTCGAGCCGGGTTGGTTTTGTCGGCATTGGAGTAAAGCAGGGCACCGTTATCGAAAAACCAATTCACCGACGATGGCAGGTAGGTTTCGTCAGGGTGGAAGTAGATCACCGGCGCGTAAGCTTTGATTATGGCATTGATCTGAGAAAGGTCCGGCATGGCGGCGGAAAGGCTAGAGTTTTGATTTTTAAGGCAACGAACAGGGGATGGGCCGCCGCCGCTGCTGCCCCCAGCCTTGCGGGCGATGAAGGTGCCGAGAGGCAGCCCCGGCGCCCGTTGGCCACGGACGGTGGGGACCAGCTCGTGAATGCTGATCCCGCCATTGTTATCAGACGACCAGAGCTCGACTTCGCCCTCCTCGCATTGGTCGGTGAAGTCGTCCCTGACGCAGCGAAGAGACTCCGGCGAGGGCTTCTCAGGCGAATTAGTGACGAGGTAACCAACAGGATGGTAGCCAGAAGGGGCGACGGGGAGCCAGAAGTAACCGCCATCGCTGCTGGACCATATCAGAGTGAAATCAGTGGGGGCGGCGAGGGCGGTGGCGTCGCCATCTCCAGCAATATCTCTTGCTACAAGCACGCGACCAAAGAAACGATTTTTATTCGGCTGTGCGCAGGCGCCCAGGGCATAGAAGCCGGTGGGGATGGAAGAAGGGAAGAAGAACGAGGCGCCGGCTGCGTCGCCACCGGCGGACCAAATCTTAGTAAAGGTAGAAACTTGTCGCACCTCAAGACCACCGAGATCTATACTTCCCTTCCCGAATCCTCCGCCTGCAAACAGATCCAAAGTTGAAACATTCAAGAAAAGAATCAGACGACAAAATGTGGTTTTGATTAAACACTTAATCACCTGACACCGACGAGGGCAGAGAAGAAGACATGATGAAGGGGCTATCAACGGGAAGGGACTGGTTTGATTTTGTGGACAGAAGATTGAAGCAGTTGCCCATGGCTCTGTAATGGATGTAAGAGAAGAGAGGAGCTACGGCAGTGCTGATAGAATGAGCAGGTTATTTATTGCTTGAAATTAAAGCCAAGAACAGTTTTTAATAATTATAATAAATTTTAAATAATTATTAAAATTATGTGACTGTTTGGGATATTGTGGTTATGAATAGGAGAGGAACACGTTTGTAGCGTGCAAGAAAATAAATTTTTTTATTGTTGAGACGTAATTTGCAATTATGTCATTAATGTACGCATGAGCTATAAGAGTTTAGAAAATTCAGACTTCCGTATATAGTTTCTTACTTTCTTGCGGTGACTTTCACACTTAGGCTTCTTTGGGACGTGTTTTTTATTGATTCTTAAAATAATTTTTTAGTATAAAAATTTTAATTATTGAACTAAAAAGTCGTTTTTGCACCATTTTTTTTCTTTTCTTAAAGAATTTTTTAATATAAAATTTAAATTTTTATTAAAAGACTGTTTTACAAATCAGTGAGAAAGCCGTCCAAAGTCTTAATGACAAATAAAACACATGGCACTTGTGATGTCAATTTTCTTAAAGAATTGACCTGATTTATTCCGAGTTAATTTTTGAAAAATTATACCAATATCTAAAATTAGAAAAATAAAATTATAATTAAAATACAATAATATATATTATGGAGAATATAATTTTGAAATTTGACTTATGATGACTCCTAAATAAAATTATTTGACTTGATGAAATTTAGGTCATTACATTAAATCTAAAGGCTGCAGTAAGTGAAGATTTAATCTAAGGTTTTTATCTAGGAGGCACATTTAGGTCATTACATTAACTTTTTTGGTTTGTTTTCTACTTCTTTAATATGAACTTGTTTACCCTTGACATCAACTTTACAATAAACGAAGCCTGGGTGCGAGCGCAAGTTCGGGTGCGTTCATGCATTGTTCAAATATTAGCGCGGGGTCTGCCTCATTGGTGTTGCGTGGGGAAAGGAGGAGAGCGGTGCGGCCTGCATGGCTGTGTGCGGGCTCTATGGTACGGAGGGTGAAGACACAAAATCCAAGTGCGGTTCGTCGTGTGCGAGTACATGAGCGGAGTTGAGGCGCATGTGTAGTATATTGGTGTGTCGTACGCTGGTGCGAAGGGATGGAGACATGGAGTCCAAACGTGGGATCAAGGCTCGAGCAGCAACCACTACAGCTTGTGCACATGCACAACTCACTACTCGACAGAGCTGGATCAAGCTGTAAAGGGAGAAGTCTAGAGTCCAGGTCATTTTTGGGTTAGTTTTGGATTTCCAGGTCAATCCAAATCCGACCCGATTTTATAAACAGAACAAAATCACGAACCCGAACTCAACCCGTATGGTGAACCGGTTGACCCAAATCCGAAAATTTTTTAGTCGGATCTTGGTAGGGTTTCGAGTTAGGTCAAGTTTTTACTTTACGATAATTAATATACACATTGACCCTTTTTTTATTAGCTTACAATATTGTGAAAGTTTTGGCTAGGATGAGTAAGAAAATTATCATATTTGCTTTGAAAGACATGCAACATATGAAGTATCTGTATTTTATTTATCTCAAAGTAAATTTTACGTTTAAAATTTATTATGATTAAAATTCTCTTATGATATCCTGACATAAAATATTAATTATAATTATGTCCATATCATTCCTTAATAAGAGCATTGATAATAGGTCTTTGATTATAGTCAGAGCATTTCAACATAATGAAAAGAAATAAGATAGGATAACGAGAACTTATTCATTTCCATGTCTTGGTACTCGCCAAAGGGGTATTTGTAAAACAAAATGTGCACTTAACTACACTAATTACAATTAGGATCACATAAACAAAACTTATATTTTAAGGAATGCCTCTATTTTGCAAGAGATTATATTAAAATAATAGCTATTAAAGCAATTAATCAAGTAATTTAGATAGTTAATGGTTATTAATATTAATATTAATTATGGCATAAGCAGGATAAATTACTATAGATTAATGATATATCATCAAAAAAATATCTTGACCGGCCACGAATCTCTAGGCAATAATTAAGTTGGAAGTTTCGAAAATTAAATTTGGGACCGTCTGAACTCCGATTTCAACAAATTTATAGTGGAACTGAACGTCTCGAAAATACAAATCCAACGACACCAAATTCGACTCAATCCGTGTGAAACCCTTAAACTTTCAAGTTATTGTTGGGGAAAAAAAATTTGTGTGCAATTAGTACGTACGAACCGTCTGTACGAACTGAATAGAGTTTTGGAAATTTGTATGGTTAGTATGTACGAACTGTATGTACGAATTGAGTAAAGTGTAGGTTCGTCTGTAAGAACCGTAAGTTCGTCAGGATGAGCTGAACAAAAATTCTTGCCCGAGGGCATCGTTCAGGGACGAAATCAATTATCGTTCGTACAATTAGTATACAGAGGAGATCGTCCTGGGACGAACGAGAAGAATCATCTGGACAATTGTAAATATCTTTTTAAGAACTGTTTGATTCGTTTTGAATAGAGAGAAAGAGGAGAGAGAAAACGAAGAAAAAGAGGAAGAAATTCGTGTTTAGGGCGTCTTCGGTCCGTTTTCGTCCGCCGTAGTTGGGAAAGTTGATCGACTCGAGGTAAGACACATTATGCATTTCTCAATTTTTAAAAATGTGAGTTTTGACAAATAATCCGATTAAAGTTTTGTTTTCGTTAGCGAAAAACGCTTATAACTTTGTACTGGTAAAACTTTTACCGCGTAACTTTTGGTATGTTTTAGAAATTAAGATTTTGCATGTTTTGAATATTTTTTGGAAAATTTTCTCATAATATTTTCAAATCTGCGGGGTTTTTATCGAATAGAAAATTATAGGGATGTTGAAAAATGTTGCTTCATTATAATTAAAGTTTTGAAATGATGTTTTATACGATCTCTGGTAATTTGGTAAATTTTTGAAACTATGAATTTCTGATCCGTTGAATTTATGTTGTCTACTGTTATACTCTTTGACGATATTCTGATACGAATCTGATTTCTCTGAATCTGATATGATTTGATTTTTAATGTGATTTGAATGATCTCAGAAGGTAGTTATAAGGGGCCGAAATCTTTGGAGATTTTGTCTGTGTCAGGGAAGGGAGGCATAAGGGGCCAGAATTCTTTGAGATTCTATATGTGTCCGGCAATATGAAAATGAATTCTGATCTGATAATTCTGTATATCTGATATATTTTGATGTTGTAAGTAGAAACAGATGCATAAGGGGCTAGAATCATTTGAGATTCTGTATGTGTCAGGGAAGGGAGGCATAAGGGGTCAGAATCCTTTGAGATTCTGTCTGGGTCAAGAAAATCTATTTTGAAATGTGATTTGAATATTTTTTTAAATTTGTTTTAAACTTTGATTTGAGTTCTGATTTGAAAAATTATGTGACATGAATTTGATTCAGCTCTTCTGTCTCTGTTATCTTATCTGTTTTGTACGAATATTTGTATTCTATTTGATTTCTGTTATGTATGAATCTCTAAACTATGTCTGATATTATGATTTATGTACGAGTATCTGAGTTCTGTACGGGTATTTGAATGATCTGTTTTTAAAGCTTTTGTGAATATTTTTGATATGAGAGTATTTGGACGTAAAAAATTTTTCATCGCACTATGCACCGCAAAAAACACTGTCATCATTCCTTCACATTATGCACCGATACAAACGCTGTATTTACCGACGCAAAATATTCCGCCGAAAAATCTGACGGTATTCATGTGTTTTCCCGTAGTGCTTGCTGAGTTGTTAGCTCACTGTGGTTATCTTCGTGGTTTTCAGGTTCTGGAAAGGGAAGGAAGTTTTGGATTAGCCGTTTAGGATTTGATCTGAAGTATAGGTATTTTTGAACTTTTGATTTTTATACAATCATGACTGGATTACTTTATGTTATATATCTTTTATCTGAAGTCATGTACTGTAATATACATGATTATTTTGAAGAATGAGAAGAAAGAAAATTAAGGATGAGCTTTTCTGTATATTTAGATGTTTATTGTAGCTATGTATTTTCTGTATGTATGTGTATTGGAAGAAAACTCTGAAAATAAATTCCAAAGCTAGATCCTGGATTCATCCATCGTGATTCAACGTGATGGAATTCATTCCGATCGGGTTGGGTCATGACAATCCGAGTCCAAATAAGTCTAAATCAATGACCCGAAGCGTATTTGGAGGGTTCAAACTATAATTTGGATTACCAAACAATTTACAATATAGTGTGCTTATGGTCGAATAGAGCGGTTCGATGAGACGAATCCAACGAGCCCAAGATCGTTGAATTCTGATATCATTAGAGCCTTTAAATGTCTGATAAATGGTCCACGATCAAGGGATTCAACATCAGTCATCCATTCAAACCACTCCCTATTTGCTCATAATCTTCCTCCTATTTACTTGTCATGCCACTCTCAGAAAACTATAAATAGCTCCTCATTTCTTTTAAGAGGGGACCCAAGCAAGAAGAGAAGATGAGAAGAGAAAGAAGAAGGCAAGAATGAGAAGAAGAAAAGGAAGAGAAGAAAGAAGCTCCTCCTCGACCACCACCAAAGTTCCAACTGAACTCAAAGTGACGCCAGAGTTCCGCCTGACCTTCAAATGATGCAGAATTCTGCCCCACTTCCAAGTGACACCATAATTATGTCCGATATCCAAGTGGTGCTAGAATTCTGTCCGACCTCCAAGTGACTCCAGAGTTCCGCCCGACCACCCAACATCGTCGGATCTGTGATTCTTGTTTTTAACTGCATTTCAACCAAAGAGTTGATTATTGTAATCTGATTGTCCTAAATTTTAGAGATGAATCAGTCATTTGTACTCCAATCAAATACTAGTGGAAACTTTTCAGACGGGCAAGGCCCCGTGGTTTTTCCCCTTTCTTGGATTTTCCAAGTAAAAAATTTTAGTGTTTTATTTTTCTTCTATTTGTGTGCTGTATATCCGTACAATGCTGAGATGAAAAATTTGAACTTTATCACCACATATATTCTAGCCTGCAATAATTAATAAATCAAAATAATTAGTAGTTAGCTAACAATGATAAGTCAAGGCATATCATATTCTAGTTTAACTAATTACAGTTGAATGAATTAATTATGAGTTAATTGCACTTAATTATTTTTACAAGAAAAAAAGATTCGTTGATAAATAATTTACTAATTTAAGTAATTATTATCCAGACAATAATAGAATGTTAATTTGAAGTATAATGTACTACAATTCAACTATTTAGCATTTAATGAAATAATTATCATTTAATTAAACTTGATTATGATAACTAGACACAAATAAATAAATCAATTAATTAAGTAAATAATAATGAATTACTAAATTAAGATGTAATTATACCTTAATTAGCTAGGCATAATAAAAATATATTAAAAGACCTTATTTCTACAACATGAAAGGTCCTAGACTTGAATTTGGCTGGAGCATGGTAATTTGAAGGGTTCTAGAGCTCTAATCGGTGCTCAGTGCTACCGATTATCGTCTAACTATCATATTCTAACTATCATCGCTCGACTGTAATAATTCAACTATCGTCTCCTGACTGCTATTAGCTGATAGTCATCGCTCGGTTGTCGTCATCCAACCACCATATCCTGATCATTATTGTTTCATCATCATAATCATTTCTGTATCATTCGATCACCATCATGTGACTGCTATCATTACAAATTTCAAACACGAAATATTTATAATTTTAAAATTAATTTATAAATTGAAATCAAAGAAATTAATACCATTTAAGTGTCATTAAAATATTATATACTAAAATTTAAATATTTTTTTAATAAAAATTAGATTAGAATATTGTTATTTAATTTATTTTTTCAAAAGAAGTAATGATTTTGGTAAAAATACAGAATCCCACACAAACCATTCATGCGATCTAATTCAAAAGTAGAACTTCATTAGGGGTATAACCGTAATTTCATTAGCAATAAACTGTTCCTTCTCCTTCTGATACTGTAAGTCCTCTCAGCTTAGCGAATTTGGGTTTGAAGCCAAAGATTCCAGTCTTCCCCACTGTTTATAATTTTGACTCCCTCTCTTTCTCTCTCTTTTATCCCAACTTTCCATGTCTTCTCTCTCTCCTCCCCTCTCCTCTTCTCTCACCCCACAGAATCGCCGGGCTTGGCCTCCCCGAAACCCTAGAATTCCCCACGTTTTCCTCTTCGCCGTTCTTCGTGTTCTGCCTCTCATACCCTTGGATTCCTCACGGCGCCTCATCGATTCGCTGGGTTACCAACTGGGTTAGGGTTTCTGATGCTATTCTATTGAATCCCGAACCGCGGTTGGCTTCTGAGTGAAGGAGCGATGGAGGACAATGTTGGAATCCCGGAGGATCTTCGTTGCAAGCGGTCGGACGGGAAGCAGTGGCGTTGCAGCGCGCTGTCGATGCCTGACAAGACCGTGTGCGAGAAGCACTACATCCAGGCCAAGCGCCGGGCGATGAACTCGGCAATGAGAGCAAACATGAGGAAGGCTTCTAAGCGCAAGTCTCTGGACAATTCCGACATCTATCTGGAGAGCCGGCGCCGGGAACGGGATGTGTCTAGGTCGTCTATGTCTCCGGTGAACCGTGTTGGAGAGTCGGCTTCGATGCCTAGTTTAAAGAAGCACAAGGACCGGGTGACTAAGAGCCGTGGGTTTTATTCATCGGCGGGGGTTCGAGGAGGCTCACCGCATCGTGGTGGTTTGCAGCAAAGAGATGCAGTGCCGGTGGATGGCAGTAGGGTTCAGCCGGTGTACTACACTCCTTCAAGCAAGGAGATGAAGAATTTTAGTGGGAACGGTGTTGGGGTGAGGAATTTTGATTTAGAGTTTGTTGAATTTTAGTTCCAGATCAGCATAATTCGTTCTCATGGTGATGATTGATGAAGTTTGAATTTGATTAGCAGGATTATTCTGGGAAAAGTTCTGATTCTTCCGGTGAAGCTGAAGGGATCACTTGCCATCACTGCCAGAGGAACTATAGGACGAATGTGGTGTGGTGCACAAGTTGCGATAGGAAAGGGTATTGTGATGGCTGCATCTTAAAATGGTAATGCTTATCCATTTGTTCATGTAACTTTTTTGGATGTCATATAAGCCTTTACTTTTCATGGTCTTCTTTTAGGTATGCTGAGATACCTATAGAAGATATTCAAAAAGCATGCCCAGCATGTCGTGGTATATGTAATTGCAGGGTCTGCTTGCGTGGAGATAACCTGATTAAGGTATTCTACCTCTTTTAATTGCTGCTTATTTAGTTAATTTCCTGTACTTTACTTCTGAAAAACCATGGCTTATTCATAACTTATAGACCCAACAAAAAATATGCTTTTCAGGCAAAGGTTGAAAGCATAGCTGCAATAGATAGGTTGCGATATCTTCACAGCCTTTTGGCCTTCATACTGCCCGTCCTTAAGCAGATATATTCTGAGCAGTGTTTTGAGATATCAATCGAAAAAAGAATATATGGTATTCATTTTTTTTTTTGTGAAATGTTTTTGAATTTATTTTCCTGTATAGTGAAGTTCATGACATAAGCTTTTACTCAGGAATCAAAGCTGACATTCCCAGAGAAAAAATAAATGCGGATCAGCAAATGCGTTGGTATTATTTTCCTGAATTTTTTTTTTTAACTTATCAATCGCCATGGATTTGTTATGACTATGTATTTTTATGCAGTGATCTTTGCAAAATACCGATTTTCGATTATCATCGTCATTGTACTCAATGTATGTATGATCTGTGCCTCACCTGCTGCCGTGATATCCGACATGCCTCTTTGATTAGTGACAAAGGAGAATCTGCGGCTGAAAAAGCTTATAATGATGAATTGATGCCTCGATCAGCTGATGTGGGTGGTTTAGATTTTACAGGGTTATTTCCCAAGTGGAAGGTGAACAGTGATGGAAGCATACCATGCGGTCCTGGTGAAGCTGGTGGTTGTGGCTTTACAAAGTTAATATTACGACGCATTCTCAAAATAAACTGGACTGGAAAACTTTTAAAAAATGCAGAGGAAATGGTGAATGGGTGTGTAGGATCTGATCTGCATGGCCCTGATAGATGTGTTTCTTATTGCACAGGAACTTCAAATTCTAGTTTAAAGGATTCAGTTCAAACAGATCTACTGAAGTGCTCCTCCAGAGATGATAGCAGTGATAATTTCTTGTATTATCCTGCATCAGAGGATATTAAACTTGAAGGCATCAATCGTTTCCATAAGTTTTGGGTCAAAGGTCAACCAGTTATTGTAAAAAACGTGCTTGAGCGTTCATTGGCATCTGGATGGGAACCTAAGGATATCTGGAAGGGGGTTCAAGAAACTTTAGATGAAGAGATGAATGAAAATGATGTCGTTGTGAAGGCTATTGATTATCTAAGCCAGTCAGAGGTACTTAACATTAGTTAGTATTTCACATTATTTTAACAGAATTGTGCAAAAACTTTAATGAGTTGTGGTATATTTTTGTCTTTTGTTTGTGCAAGTATTTGGTCATACATTTTTACCAGATTTATTAATGCTTCAATGCTGTGAAATTACTGGTATCATATGAGTGCTCATTTTTTGAATGATTGTCTTCATTTTCATGCCAAGTGATTTTGCTAATACTTCTTATATACAGTGCCTTCAAAACCTTTTCCTATGGTTGTTTGCATCTTGGAATGAAAAGCAAGGCTCGATTTATATTGTTTGAACCTCACAATTTGTGTTGACATTCTATAATTATGATGGTTTTTTTTTTTCTGAACATTCTAAGCTTATGTAATATATATTTAATCTTTCTTCTACATTTGACTTCTTGAAGAAGCCTTCGCTTTTCTCAATTGCTACAGTCCATTGATAGCTCACTGGATAATTGCTATTGCAATTCTATTTTTGTTGTTCTGAATGTGGCCTGTCTTATCCTAAAAAATTTGGATTTCTTCTGATGTCATAATTTATGCAACTTTCCTCATACCTTCTCTTTTATTTGGTTGTACGAACGGATTGGAAATCAAATTCTTAGGCAGTTTTTAGATTGAGGAATTCCAAAATTAAATGCAGGAGGTTGGCTTATTAGAGTTCACTTACAATGCCTACATTGCTTCTCTCCCGAAAGATCATCCATTAAAAATCATTTTGCTGTTTGGATTTTCTATGGGGTTAGTTTGACAGACATAGCCAAAGTTTAACCTCTGCATTGATTAAGGTAAGGGCTCAAGCTGGAAACGAAACCCAGGGTATGTTGTTTTCTGTTTATTGTGGGAATTTTGCCTATTGTGAGAATTTGACAAGAGTATAAAGTTTTGTAGGTTTGCATTGCTTTGTCTTGTATTTTATGTACTTTTGAAGCTTACCTTTGGCATCAATGTGGAAAAGAAACTTTGCATGGCATACTGCTTGTTAAGTTGATGAACTAATCTTGTAATGTAAAGCACTTAGAGCATTACTTATATGACTAATAGAATGAGGAAAGTTTGCTTAGAGCATTGTTTATCTCACTTCTTTTTTACACGGGATAATTTTGTCGAACCGCAAATGGTTTTAACACCCATATGAGCAGCTGTTGCTGTCTTAGTGTCTTTTCATTTTCCTGCATTTCATCGGTTAATGACTACTTTAGGCAAACTTCACTGTTTATTCATAGTGCTATACTTTGATTTGGAATCAAAATGGATTCATGGTAATGTCAGAAAGGATACAATGTGGATGGATTATTGTAATGTAGGCGTTGCAACAATTTAGGAAAGTAAAAAACAATGCAAAATATGCAGGCAGGGAAATAAGTTTTGTTCTTAAGACTCAGGAAGGAAAGTGTTTAGATGACATGCAGCATTTAGCAAGTACGACTGAAGAAGATGGGTCATTGAAATAAGGCTAATGATAATGCACATAATAATGATATTGCAGATATTGGGCTATTTGTTTAAAGATTCTAATTATTATTTTTAACTCTTGCAGGTTGATATTGAGCTTTCTCAATTCATCAAAGGATACTCAAAAGGATTTAAAGATGAAAGTGGTTGGCCTAAAATGTTGAAATTGAAAGATTGGCCCCCTCCAAGTGCCTTGGAAGAGTTTTTATTGTGCCATAGACCTGAGTTTCTTAGCAATTTTCCATTGGTTGAATTTATTCATTCCAAATGGGGTCTTTTAAATCTTGTCTCTAAGCTGCCACATGATACTCTACAGTCTGAAGCAGTACCCAAGATTTTCATTACTTATGGTACATGTAAGGAGCTTGGCAGAGGTGATCCTGTCACCAAACTTCAGATTAACATGAGTGACATGGTACGTCTCTGATAAATATTTTTTGCCCTTTTTCACATTACGGATTTATTATATTTTCTTGTAAAGCATTTATGGACTGTAATCCAAACAAGAATGTGGAAATCTACCGTGTTGTCATTGCAGCAAAAAAATTATACAATCATTTGCTTATAAAGCAATTCTTTATATATCATGATTTCCATGCACTGAAATGCATATTTTTAATGTAGGGCTAGATTTGCATTTTTTGGCTAATGAGTCTATATGATTTGCATATATATGATTGCAAGCATTATTCTGATAATGATTTGTAATTGGCCAATGGCCTTGTTATGTAGGTAATTTAAGTGAAAATATGAAATCAAATATACATGCTCAAATATTTAAATTGCTGTTCACATTTCTTATGTTGCTCGAAGAAACATATACTTGAGGTTTCAAATCTGAATGGAATCTTTTATCTATTTTTTCTCAAGTAAAAGACTGATATTAGCCTTTGTTGGAAGCTGCTGTGCAACTTGAAAAGGGTGATGGTTGTAGGACAGCGGCAGAATTTCTTTTTCTCTCTTTTCTGCTACATGCTCTACTTTTATGTTTTCTTGATGCCCAGGCCATGGCGTGAAATTTTTTTTACTTTATGTGCTGTAAATTTTAGGGGAAAGGGATGTTAAGTACTAATTACATAAACTAGCCCTGGGAATAGAATTTGCAAATTATACAAGTCACCTTTTTTGTAATACCGTATCTTAATCATTTCTTCTATTACACCATCCTTCCAACTTACATGTGAACATTATCATTGAGGGAGGCATTTACACTGCTGCATAAACTCAAATAAAAGGGACGTGAAATGTTAATTATATAAACTATAGATTTCTGGAGTGCTCAATTAGTTGGTTTCCTGATTTCTTCTCGTTTTTTTTTTTTTTTTTCATTTTTGTTTAGCTTTATCTTAATAAGCTATTTTAACTCATTTTGGTATCTGCTAACTGGAATCAGGCTTGTCTTTTAATGCATACTGCTGAACCTGATTCTGGAGGTTATCAGAGGTCCATTGTTGAAAGGCATGATAAACTTTTGGGGAAATCTGAAGAATGCAATCCAGCTGGGGGAAGTGACAGAATTGATTTGTGCAAATTTGCAGGAGAGGTAGACTATCAATCATACTCGGGCACTGGAGTTAATTTCTTGGAAAAGAAAAGAAATGAAGCTGTCCTTTTAATTGGAAATTCCGCAAAAAACCACGACAAGGCTGGAACCATTTGGGATATTTTCCGGAGGCAAGATGTGCCAAAGTTGAATGAATTTTTCAGAGTTCATTCAGACCATTTTGCAAATTCTGTGAGTTTACCAGTTGGTTAAAACTTCTTCTTAATTTGCATCTCAGCAAGAATACTTTTAGTTTTAATCATTACCATTGAACTTGAATACCATTGTTAATCCAGGCTACCCTTCCTGTTTATGACCAAGCTCTCTATCTGAACAATGAAACCAAAAGAAAATTGAAGGATGAATTCAGTAAGTGTCTGTCGGTGATTACATTTACATTTAGAGTACAGAGAATCAAATGTTTGTGTATCTCCAATTCTGAGTGAACATCAACTTCTTTTATAATCCAGATTCACAACTTGTTTAGCGACTATGAAATTTGTTTAGAGTTTTTATTTTTGCAATATCTGAAAGCGAGTTCTTTACTTTTTCTACACCAAATGTTGAACTCTTTTTGGACAAAATTCAGGTGTAGAGCCATGGACATTCCAGCAGCATGTTGGGGAGGCTGTATTTATACCTGCTGGCTGTCCTTTTCAAGTTAGGAATCTTCAGGTTAGCCACAATTATTGTTCACCGAAACTTATATTATATTTTAATGAAGTTCCACAATTTTAGTAGATGAGGCTCTTTTTTTTGCTGTGTTAATACTGAATTGCTTTTCATATACTAGTTTCGATTTTTGTGGGGAACATTACGGGAATTGCTATCATCGTGCACCAATATTTTTTACATAGTTTCACATAACAAAGATTGCACTTGCGGAGCATTTGATCCATTCTTTTGTGAGTCGAGACCTATATTTTCTTACAACACCGCCTTTTATTCATTCCATGACAATGACATGCAAATAAGATTAACCATACTTTATTTTAGTATTACATGCGTGTAGTACAGTAAGTAGTTGAAATAGAAAAAATCATTAAGACACTGTTGAACTGACACAAAATTCAAATGCCTATAACTAAAGGGTATGTTTGAGCAGGGGCGGAACCCCTTTATTGCTGGGGGGGGGGGCAATTGACCCCCTCTTAGGCAATTGCTCCCAGTATAATTAAATACATTAGGTAGATGTGTTATTGTTAGGGAATGATGAACCAAATACAAAGAGAAATAGTAAATCAAAATTTGTTCTGGGGGCGCTGCCCCTTGACCCCGGGACCTGATCGGGCAGGTCGAATCCCGGCAGCCCCTTGGACTCCCGACATATATGCGAACAGTTACCCCCCCCGAAAATTATAGTTGGTTCCGCCCCTGTGTTTGAGATAACTTTTTAGTTTTGTTTTTCAAATATCAATCATAATTTTATTTGGCTGCTGCTTTATTATTGTTTTCTCACTGTTTTTCAAAAAATTTTATGATGAAAAGTTGATTTTTACATTCATAGTAGTCAAGTTACTTTCTGTATAACCATTTTACAACCAAATTTATAAAATGGACCCTAAATAAGAAACAGGAAGCCTCAAAGCTGCTTGTTCTAATAAAAGTGGAAAGCATTTAATTTAGTTACTGTGAAGTAAGCTTCCATTTCATTGTTAGCGATTTAAAAAATTTTAGGCAGCACATGCCAATGATATTTCTGGGTATTTCTGGTTCCTGGCAGTCTTGTTGCATTTTTTTGGAAGAAAAATCAATTACTCTGATTTATTTGACATATATGCAATAGTGCTGCTATGATTTACATCAAATGTTAATTGCTGTAGTTTCAAAATATGGATTTGGCCCATGTTCGAAAAGGATGCATTTAAGTGTGTGTATGATCTGTGGTTGCATTTGGAGCAAATCACACTTAAGTGCACTTAAGAGTTTAGGAACTGTTGTGATCTATAAAAATTTGATTTGCTAAAAAAGATCAGCGCATAATATGTGTGGGTTTGAAGTGGTGATGTATTTAGTTCGCTTTTGAAGCTGAAAATGCTCAACTATACGCTTCAGCTATTGTAATTTGTTAACCATTTCTTCGCTTCTATTGCTTAAACTTGTGGTGAATAGTTGTTATATGTTTTTCTTTTCTTCTTTTCGGTTCCTCTCCCTTTGGCTATGCTTTAATGTTGTCATTCATTTGCTATTTATATGAGCTTGTACTTCTTTATATTTGCTTAGTTATTTTCTTTTGAGTTATTTCTGCATCTTTTATACTGTTATTCTTCTATATTGAAGACTTTTTAACTTCTAGCTACAAAGGTACAATGTCATGCTGCAATGTAGTTTTTTTATTATTTCTTGGTGTGTGTGCGCGTGTGTGTATATATATATATATACACACTCGTTTTCCTTTATTCTTTTGACACTGTATTTTTTTAGCGCTTCTTTTGTACAAATCATCCAAGTTAAAGTGACTTTTTAGTAAAAAATTAAAAAAATTTAACTAGAAAGCCGCTTTAAGAAGCAGTAAGAAAGTCGTCCCAAACGAAATCTGTCCCTTTCATATATTTGCCATGGTCCACAAATGTATTTCGCCTAATCTTCTATTTTGCTCTATGTTATCTTAATTGTTTTATAATAACATAAACGTCCAATGTGGAGTTTAATCTCCTTTTTTTTGTGATATTTTTTAAGTGAACTTTCTTTTGATAATCCATTTTCAGCTAATCCTTCTCTCTATGACTCTGTCAGTCTTCGGTACAATTGGCCTTCGATTTTCTATCCCCTGAGAGCTTGGGCGAGTCCGTTCGAATGGCACAAGAGATCCGTTGCCTTCCTTCCGACCATGAAGCCAAGCTCAAAATGCTGGAGGTACAATACGCAAAAATTCACCCTTATTTCTCTTTCTTCAATTACTCTTTTTTTACTTCCTGTAATTTTTTTTTTGCTCCAGGTGGAGAAAATGTCTCTGTATGCTGCCAGTTCTGCTGTCAGAGAAGTTCATAAGATCGCACTTGACCCCAAGTAATTCTTTTTCATTATTATTATTATTAAAATTGTATAATATTTATTGTCTAAATAGCATCAAAGCAGTTATAAAAAAAATTAATTTAATTTCATTATTTTGTTAGGCTGAGTTCAGAAATAAAATTTGAGGAGAAGAGGCTTACAGAGATGGTTTCTGAGAATTTGGAGAGGATTTCAAAGCGAAGAAGGCAGATTGCTTGTCCTTAACGGCCATCTTATTATTTGTATATTTTTGTTATGGTGTAAGATAGATAAGTGTATAGATTGTAGAGTATCATAGAACCATATTTAATTCAAATGATTTGTTTCGATTATTGTCAATATCAACTTATTATTGGCTTGTTTGTAATTTACGAATAGTTCAAAGGTTGCGTATTATTTGAAGTTTTAGTTATTTTTTCTTCATTAATTGATTCAATTAATGTACAATTTTTTTGTTAGCTGTAAGTCATATTTAAATTAGTATTAATATTAATTTATTTTTAAAAATAAAAATTTCCCAGAAAATTGGAGATAATTTTATAAATAGGGGGGTATTACAAATTAAAATTAGGAGCGTTGCTAAAAAAATATTTAAAAAGGAGAAACGGCGTCTTCAAGCGGCAGGAAAAACTCCGGCGGCGGTGGTCGAGGAGGTGAGGAATCTCCTTTTCCCCTTTCTCCTCTTCTTCTTCTCTCTTCTGCGAGTTCCTGGCGTTTCCTGAAAGTTCGGCAGAGTTTCGATAACTTCAGGCAGCATGAAGAGCTCCGGCGGCGGTGGTCGAGGAGGTGAGGAATCTCCTATTCCCTTTCTCCTTCTCCTTCTCTTCTTCTTCTCTCTCTTCACTTGAGTCCCCTTGGTGTAGAATGAGGGCTCTATTTATAGTTTTTCTGGAGTGGCATAGCCCGTAAATAGGCGCGAGATCAAGGGTAAACAGGGAGTGGTTTGAATGGACGGCCGATATCGAATCTTTTGATCATGCACCGTTCGTTGGACATTTGAAGGCCTTAATGATTTCGGAATTTGATGATCTTGGGCTCGTTGGATTCGTCTCGTCGAGCCGTTCGATTCGAGTATAAGCTCGTCAAAATCGGAGACCGTTTGGTAACTCAAATTGCGGTTTGAACCTCCCAACAGCGCTTCGAACCTTTGATTCGGACTCATTTGGGCTCGGATTGGGTTGATCTTGGTGTTGTTGGGTTTGTATTTCCGAGACGCTCAGTTTGACTATAAGCTTGCTGAAATCGGAGTTCATATGCTCCCGAAATTATCTTTTGAAGTTTCCAACTAGGTTTTGCCTCGAGATTCGTGCCTGATCAAGATAATTTTGCGATACCGTATCAGTTCTAAAAATAAATATAATTAATATTGATATATACCTCCAAAACTTTATTTTGATCAGGCACGAATCTCAAAGCTAAATTAAGTTGAAAATTTCTAGAATTAAATTTGGGATCATCCAAACTTAGATTTCCGTAAACTTTAGTGGAACTGAACGTCTCAAAAAAAAATAAACCCATTGATATCAAATTCGACCCAATCCAAGCTCAAATGGGTCCAAATCAAAGACCCAAAGGGTATTTGAAAAGCGTAAATTCATGAGCAAACAGTTTCCAAACTTGACATGCTTATAATTTGAAGGCTGCGTATTATTTAAAGTTTTAGATATATTTGCTTTCATTAAATGATTCAATTACCAAAACATTATATTTTATTATTGAATTAAACCGTAAATTATTTGATTTCTTCTAAGATACCCAAAATATACTATATATAAGTTTATCTTAATTGACTTAAATGTCTCAAAAAAATAAATACTCATTATATAGTAAAAATAAAGATTGTACAGCTAGAAATTAACTTAGCTATAAATGAAATATTAAAGTTTATAGGATTGTATGAATGATATAAATGAATTATAGGAGTGGTATATTTAATATTAAAGTTGTACATGAATGATAGACATGTAATATTAATGTTTTGAGTGTTAGATTATAAATAGCATAAAATAAAGTGGTATGTATGTAAATTTTACTATTTTTTATTGTGCTTTTTAGGGTTTTCACAATATGCTTGGTTCAAAAAAAGGCTATCAACTTTTTTTAAAAAGGATATAAAATCAAAATAACTTCCAAAAACTCTATTATCCTCTCAATAACTGTATAACCAATTTCAGCTACAGCTGAATCAAACGAACCATAATCTCTATAAAATTTCATTTTCACCAAACTTAATTGTTTCTAAAAATAAGTGAGAGCATCCAATGAATTATGTTCAAACTTTTTAGAATGGAAAGCATATTTCAAACTTTTTTTTTGTTTGGAACGGGGTATCTACCGCTGCCACCCCCTAAAGGAGGCGCTTGACCGAGTAACTAATCCCTTGACGGGCCTAGCGGCAATCAACCCCACAGGTGCCGGACCACGAACTTATTTTCTACCCACTTAAGAAGTCCCGCATCTTGAGAGAAAAATCGAACATGAGTTGGGGGGTTATCAACTACGCTCGTCCACCAACCTAGCTAAGCCCGATGGGATAGTATATTTCAACTAAATAACTTCTTTTTAAAAACGTAAAACATTGAAATAAGTAAAAGAATCCAAACAAGAAAATTTTCTCAATCCTCTGCTTTTTTTTTTCACCCAACTTTCAAAACTTACTATTATTCCAGGCTATTACTTCCTCTACTTTCAATCAAAATGATTGCAGAAGATAAACTGACCTTGTGATTGATAGAGATATTGAGCTAAAGACCTGTACTGAAATCTCAAAACTCAAAACATGATAGTGTATCATCAGCATCAGTTTGATTTATTTTTATCACTTTTATCTTGTTCTGGTGGCAAAGATATGAACTGAAGTATTTGCTCCACCTGGACAGAATCAACTCCAAATTTTTTTGCTATATTTTGAATATCCATTGGACCCTTGTGGTCACCAGATTTTCCCTGATGCAGAAGCATAATTTCCTGCAACTGGGCAATAGTTAGGGTTCCTGGGAGCAAGGGCTTCTGACCATCTCTCCCAGATTCTCCTACCGAGCTGCGGATTTTGGGCAGAGGTCTTTTATACTTTTGAACAATGAAAGCCTGCAGTTTAGGAAAGAGAGATCAGCAGAGCAAGGAAAATATAATTGGGTACAGTGATTGATCTGGAAGAAAGAGATCCTTGAACAATCTAGTTGTCAATAAAGGTTTGAAGATCAGGGTACTCTAATTAGAAGAAAAACTCGTGTTATTGGTTTTAATAGGGACATAGAAAAAGCTTATCAGTTGTGAAGAGCTCATGCTAGGCCCCCCTTAGAAGCTCGATTATTTGTTAGGCAAGCTGAGCTTGAATACATATTTTGCGCTCTTAATCTGAATGAGTGAAATACAAAAAGAAACATCTTCAATTGTGTGTGTATATGTATATATGTGTGTATATTGTTATGCTTTATGTTGGCTAAGATCTAAGAACTGCATTAAAAAATAATATAATAAGAGTCTAACACAAATATACATGTTCCGAATCAAAGGTTAGAACTAAATGAGAAAATGTCTTTAACTAACGGTCAAATAAAATCTTGAACAAACTCAGAGAAATCATAACATTTTAAAAGTTCAGAAACATGAGTCTAGGGAAGTGCAAACTATAAGTATACACAAAATACCATGAACGATATACCCTGCAAAACCAAAGTCATATTAATGTGTTGCCCTAGGATGTTTGACTGTGTTGACCTTTATATATGTGGCATGGTCAATGCAAGCAAAGGAGACGACAATTGATTATCGTTGGTAGACAAGACATCGCTCAGAATGAAAATTGAAGTGTCTCGACTAGGATGAAATTATTCAAATTTTCTTAACACAGTGGGAGGAAGCTCGCTACGACGCTTGCGACGAGGCGGGCGAGAATATACATGCCTTTCTTAGCACGGCAGGGCAAAATATAAGTACTCGTACGCGCCTCAGTGCCGTCAGGAAAACATCTGTGTTTTCAAACAGGCACATTCGAAGACTCATACATGCCTTTCTTGTCATTGTGGGATTGAATAAATACGGCCGCGAAGTCACCCGACGCCGACCATACACGCCTTTCTTGGCGTAGTGGGCAGGCCTAGAATCTTTGTAGATGCCCCCTACGCGGGGGAGATGGCGGGATGCTGCCTAAAATTTTATTGAATATATTTGAGGCAATATGAAATTTGAATTTAATTTTAAGAAATTAAATTTAAATTACATAATTTTCTTAAAATTAAATTACATAAATTGAATTGCATTAAAAAATATATTGATTATGCCATTATGGACTGATATTTTTACAAGAAATGGAATTGCTATTTCTTCTCAGTCATCCGTTGCCATATAAGTTTAATAGTTTTAATGTGAATCGTATAGAGAATCGGCTTAGTTTAAAGCAATGCAAGTTCTTTTTTAGTGGGCAAAGAAAATTTTCATCCTCTATTTTGAAATCCTCTTTTAGTCTGAGAAGATCAGATCAAGCATCTTATGAAATCAATAATTTAGTTGAGAAAGAGGGGTTCAAGCTTCTATGTTATCTTGAGGAACTTTATAGTCAAGATATTGCCATGGTCAAGGATGGAACTTGCTACATGTAGTTGATGGAAATGACAAGGCATGTTATTGCCTTCAGAAGACCCATCTATTTGTTCTCATAACACAAATTCCAAAGAACCACATGTAAAATGGGGATTTACAAATGAATCAAAACCTTGGGATACTGAGTGGCATACTCTATAGATCTATGAAGAGACCAATTTCAAGATTTTGTACAACAGATTGTCTTAATATTATGAAATAACTTGGTGCATGAGTGTTAGAGTTGATGTGACAAGTCCAAATCAATAGAAAGACAAAGAAAGAATATAATTTGATATATTGTAGAATCTAAAAATACACTATTGCCTCAATTAATAGTTCGACAAGTGCATAACTATTTCAATAAATATAATTAAACTTTGAGAAATTTATTAACATTTTGAAAAGCACACTATTAGTTTTTAGGCATACTTTCAACTTCTAAAAGATCCCTATCTTGAGAAGCATATTGTTGATAATGTTCTAAAAAAATAGGCATGTACTGACCTCCAGAAAGTATTATCATTTAGAAACGTGCACCATGATTTCAATAACTATATTCCTTAGAGCTTCACAACGTCACATCAATAAGTGTGCAATCATATTGATAAGTGTGCATACAATTCAATAAGTTTGTGAAATTCAAACGCCACCAGATTTGCAACACGTTTACAAGCATACATAAGGCGTTTGTAGGTCCCTAAATGAAATTTTATGCATATCCGAATGACAATCACCTACACAAATAATCATATTTGAGTATTTAAAATGCCACCCCCCCCCAACCCCCCTCCTGCATTCAAATAAAATTTTCTAAATTTCAATATGAAGCATCGAGTAAGGTGTCGATGCCTCTAGATGTGTGTAGCAGCCTTGGAAAACAAGCGACTTCCTTGAGAAGAGTGCAATTTCTATGAGAAGCGAGTCAATACCTTGAGAAGCGTGCATATTAAAATACTAAGCATTTTAAAAACCCCGCATATGCTTTGACAAAATGCACTAAGCAAATAAATATAAAGTCTGCGAATGTTGTGTTGGTCAAAAGTGAACCTAAGTTCAAATCTAATCCTCATGTTCGAATAGACAGGAGTTGACACAACTTTAACTACTAATAAATACAAGGTCATGGTGCCGACCGAAGTATTTGATTTTATAAGTTCATATTAGATATTCAAGGTCTATTAAAAGAAATGTTCACTAATAAAAGGATAAAATCAATACTAAACCAAATCTTCTGTAAGCATGCAGAGCATGTAGATAGAATTGATATGGTTTAAATAACAAATATAAAAGCTATTTAAATTCCTAATGATAGCTATATTGAATGTTTATATCAACTAGAGGGAAATCTAGACCTTCAGATGCCTCCAAATGCTTATGAAATGCAAATATTTTAAAGTGGCTACAATAACACCAAGACGATGACAGTATTAAAAGCTAATCTGAACCGGAGGAGACCTCAAATATTTAAAATGCCCCCAAATTTAAAAAATAAATCATATTTGGAACAAAATTTTGATAAAATAGAAAAACTCAAATTTTATAATATACAAATATTTAAATAAAATTTACTATTTAAAACTTAAAGCAAAAATTCATCCATCATGTTGACTGTAACAGCCACCTCACGACCGAAATTAAAAACGCCTCGATTCCCGATTTTGCCTTTTAAAACCTTGGTTGCCCTAGGATGTTTGATTATGTTGACCTCTATATGTGTGACATGGTCAATGCAAGCAAAGGAGACGATTATTGATAATCATTGGTAGACAAGACTTCGCTCATAATGAAGATTGAAGTGTCTCGACCGGGATGAAATTATTCAAATTTTCTTAGCACGGTGGGAGAAAGCTCGTCGTGATGCTTGCGACGAGGCGGGCGAGAATATACATGCCTTTCTTAGCACACAGTGCAAACTATAAGTACCTGTACGTGCCTCAGTGCTGTCAAGAAACGACTGTGTTTTCAAACAGGTACCTTTGAAAACTCATACACGCATTTCTTGGCATTGTGGGATTGAAGAAATGCAGCCGCAGTGTCACCCGATACCGACCATTCACACCTTTCTTGGCGTGGTGGGCAAGCCTAGAATCTCCGTAGATGCCCCCTACGCGGGGGAGACGCCGGAAGGCTGCCAAAAATTTTAATGAATAGAATAATTTGAGGCAATCTAAAATCTGAATTTAATTTTAAGAAATTAAAATTGAATTACATAAATTTTCTTAAAATTAAATTACATAAATTGAATTGCATTAAAAAATATGGATCGATATTTTTACAAGACATGGAATTGCTATTTCTTCTCAATCATCCGTTGTCATATAAGTTTAATAGTTTTAATGTGAATCGTATAGAGAATCGGCTCAGTTTAAAGCAATCCAAGTTCTTTTTTAGTGGGCTAAGAAAATTTTCATCCTCTATTTTGAAATCCTCTTTTAGTCTGAGAAGGTCAGATCAAGCATCTTATGAAATCAATAATTTAGTTGAGAAAGAGGGGTTCAAGCTTCTAAGTTTCTTGAGTAACTTTATAGTCAAGATATTGCCATGGTCAAGGATGGAACTTGCTACATGTAGTTGATGGAAATAAGGCATGTTATTGCCTTCAGAAGACCCATCAATTTGTTCTCATAACACCAATTCCAAGGAACCACATGTAAAATGGGAATTTAAAAATGAATCAAAACCTTGGGATACTGAGTGGCATACTCTATAGATCTATGAAGAGTCCAATTTCAAGATTTTGTACAACAGATTGTCTGAATATTATGAAATAACTTGGTGCATGAGTGTTAGAGTTGATGGGACAGGTCCAAATCAATAGAAAGACAGAGAAAAAAATATAATTTGATATCTCGAATCTAAAAATACACTATTGCCTCAATTAATAATTCGACAAGTGAATAATTATTTCAATAAATATGATTCGACTTTGAGAAATTTATTAACATTTTGAAAAGCACAGTATTATTTTTTAGGCATGCTTTCAACTTCTAAAAGTCCCTATCTTGAGAAGCATATTGTTGGTAATGTTCTAAAAAAAATAGGCATGGACCGACCTCGAGAAAGTATTATCATTTAGAAACTTGCACCATGATTTCAATAACTATATTCCTTCGAGCTGCACACCGTCACATCAATAAGTGTGCAATCATATTGATAAGTGTGCAAACACTTCAATAAGTTTGTGAAATTCAAATGCCACCAGATCTGCAACACGTTTACAAGCAGACAGAAGGCTTTTGTAGGTCCCTAAATGAAATTTTATGCATATCTGAATGACAATCACCTACACAAATAATCGTATTTGGAACTTGCTACATGTAGTTGATGGAAATGACAAGGCATGTTATTGCCTTCAGAAGACCCATCTATTTGTTCTCATAACACCAATTCCAAGGAACCACATGTAAAATGGGGATTTAAAAATGAATCAAAACCTTGGGATACCGAGTGGCATACTCTATAGATCTATGAAGAGTCCAATTTCAAGATTTTGTACAACAGATTGTCTGAATATTATGAAATAGCTTGGTGCATGTGTTAGAGTTGATGGGACAAGTCCAAATCAATAGAAAGACAAAGAAAGAATATAATTTGATATATTGTCAAATCTAAAAATACACTATTGCCTCAATTAATAATTCGAAAAGTGCATAATTATTTCAATAAATATAATTCGACTTTGAGAAATTTATTAATATTTTGAAAAGCACACTATTAGTTCTTAGGCATGCTTTCAACTTCTAAAAGGTCCCTATCTTGAGAAGCATAATGTTGGTAATGTTCTAAAAAAATAGGTATGTACCGACCTCCAGAAAGTATTATCATTTAGAAACGTGCACCATGATTTCAATAACTATATTCCTTCGAGTTGCACACCGTCACATCAATAAGTGTGCAATCATATTGATAAATGTGCAAACACTTCAATAAGTTTGTAAAATTCAAACGCCACCAGATCTGCAACATGTTTACAAACAGACATAAGGCATTTGTAGGTCCCTAAATGAAATTTTATGCATATCCGAATGACAATCACTTACACAAATAATCATATTTGAGTTGATGTGATAGGTCCTAAGGTTTTGTACAAAAGATTATCTAAATATTATGAAATAACTTGTTGCATGAGTGTTAGAGTTGATGTGACAGGCCCAAATCAATAGAAAGACAAAGAAAGAATATAATTTGATATATTGTCGAATCTAAAAATACACTATTGCCTCAATTAATAATTCGACAAGTGCATAATTATTTCAATAAATATGATTCGACTTTGAGAAATTTATTAACATTTTGAAAAGCACACTATTAGTTTTTAGGCATGCTTTCAACTTCTAAAAGGTCCCTATCTTGAGAAGCATATTGTTGGTAATGTTCTAAAAAAAATAGGCATGTACCGACCCTCCAGAAAGTATTATCATTTAGAAACGTGCACCATGATTTCAATAACTATATTGCTTCGAGCTGCACACCGTCACATCAATAAGTGTGCAATCATATTGATAAGTGTTCAAACACTTCAATAAGTTTGTGAAATTCAAATGCCACCAGATCTGCAGCACGTTTATAAGCAGACATAAGGCGTTTGTAGATCCCTAAATGAAATTTTATGCATATCTGAATGACAATCACCTACACAAATAATCATATTTGAGTTGATGTGACATGTCCCAAGATTTTGTACAACAGATTGTCTGAATATTATGAAATAACTTGGTGCATGAGTGTTAGAGTTGAAGTGAAAGGTCCAAATCAATAGAAAGACAAAGAAAGAATATAATTTAATATATTGTCAAATCTAAAAATACACTATTGCCTCAATTAATAATTCGACAAGTGCATAATTATTTCAATAAATATGATTCAACTTTGAGAAATTTATTAACACTTGAAAAGCACACTATTAGATTTTAGGCATGCTTTCAACTTCTAAAAGGTCCCTATCTTGAGAAGCATATTGTTGATAATGTTCTAAAAAAAGGCAAGTACCGACCTCCAGAAAGTATTATCATTTAGAAACGTGCGCCATGATTTCAATAACTATATTCCTTCGAGCTGCACACCGTCACATCAATAAGTGTGCAATCATATTGATAAGTGTGCAAACACTTCAATAAGTTTGTGAAATTCAAACACCACCAGATTTGTAACACGTTTACAAGCAGACATAAGGCGTTTGTAGATCCCTAAATGAAATTTTATGCATACCCGAATGACAATCACCTACACAAATAATCATATTTGAGTTGATGTGACAGGTCCCAAGATTTTGTACAACAGATTGTCTGAATATTATGAAATAACTTGGTGCATGAGTGTTAGAGTTGATGTGACAGGTCCAAATCAATAAAAAGACAAAGAAAGAATATAATTTGATATATTGTCGAATCTAAAAATACACTATTGCCTCAATTAATAATTCGACAAGTGCATAATTATTTCAATAAATATGATTCGACTTTGAGAAATTTATTAACATTTTGAAAAGCACACTATTAGTTTTAGGCATGCTTTCAACTTCTAAAAGGTCCCTATCTTGAGAAGTATATTGTTGGTAATGTTCTAAAAAAAATAGGCATGTACCGACCCTCCAGAAAGTATTATCATTTAGAAACGTGCACCATGATTTCAATAACTATATTGCTTCGAGCTGCACACCGTCACATCAATAAGTGTGCAATCATATTGATAAGTGTTCAAACACTTCAATAAGTTTGTGAAATTCAAACGCCACCAGATCTGCAACACGTTTACAAGCAGCATAAGGCGTTTGTAGGCCCTAAATGAAATTTTATGCATATCCGAATGACAATCACCTACACAAATAATCAAATTTGAGTTTTTAAAATGCACCCCCCCCCCCCTCCTGCGTTCAAATAGAATTTTCTAAATTTCAATATTAAGCATCGAGTAGGGTGTCGATGCCTTTAGATGTGTGTAGCAGCCTTTGAAAACAAGCGACTACCTTGAGAAGAGTGCAATTGCTATGAGAAGCGAGTCAATACCTCGAGAAGTGTGCATATTAAAATACTAAGCATTTTAAAAAACCCGCATATGCTTTGACAAAATGCACTAAGCAGATAAATATAAAATCTGAGAATGTTGTGTTGGTCAAAAGTGAACCTAAGTTTAAATCTAATCCTCATGTTCGAATAGACAGGAGTTGACACAACTTGAACTACTAATAAATACAAGGTCATGGTGCCAATCGGAGTATTTGATTTTATAAGTTCATATTAGATCTTCAAGATCTATTAAAAGAAATGTTCACTACTAAAAGGATAAAATCGATACTAAACCCAATCTTCTGTAAGCATGTAGAGCATGTAGATAGAATTGATATGGTTTAAATAACAAATATACAAGCTATTTAAATTCCTAATGATAGCCGTATTGAATGTTTATATCAACCGGAGGGAAATCTAGACCTTCAAATGCCTCCAAATGCTTATGAAATGCAAATATTTTTAAGTGGCTAAATTAACACTCTGATGATGACAGTATTAAAAATTAATCTCAACCAGAGAAGACCTCAAATATTTAAAATGCCCCCAAATTTAAAAAATAAATCATATTTGGAACAAAATTTTGATAAAATAGAAAAACTCAATTTTTTTAATATACAAATATTTAAATAAAATTTACTATTTAAAATTTAAAACAAAAATTCATCGATCATCCACAACGTTTGTTAAAGATGATAAATTTAAGAATAACTTCAGTTCACAATGTGAATGTATCACTGTGATTCATTCTTAAATGATTTTTCGCCAGCGGGGACGTGGCATATGCCCTCTGACCAGGTGGTTTTGCTGCAAAATAGCACCACTGTATCACAGTTACAGTAAAAGTCTGTATGTTCCCCGTGGTTAAAAGCCTCTTGAGTAATAAATCATAGGGTGTACTCAATAAGGCATAAAGCTTTCTGTTAGCTAAAGTTGACAAAATTTTGTCTCCTTAAATAAGCATCCATCCCAAATCTACAAGGTACCCTTAAACGAAGCAACTCATGGTTGCTGACAAGAATCCTTAGGTCAAGTTAGGTCGACTACCTCCTCTAACTAAGTATACTAGGGACCATGACGGCCCGATACGATGGAACCATGGGATCTTAATCGGGTTCGTCATCATTCCCCCACTGTTCGCATTAAGCACAAAAATAATAAATGTTATAATTCTAAAAACTTCATATGTTGCTACTATATGCTAGGTATTTCATACCTATTAAATGACTAGCCTTAATCGAAAGTGCTCCCTTATCATTGCCCCTATGGGAAACCTAGAACCAAATTACAAAGTCATCATAAAATGAGAGCGAAATCTCTGGGTACTGCTTTATGCCACAATCAATCTGTCTTCTACAAATTAGACCCGAAACATCATTAAAACTCTCCCAAAAGAGGGGAGAGGGGAGGTCGGGGCATGAATTTTCGAAGCCCACAGATTAAACAATGATACTGGAGGTACTATGTTTAAGAAACTTGCATGCACAAGGATAGTTTGCCATGCACGTCCAATTCAGTAGTTTTAAAAGGTTAGATGCAAGTTTTAAACAATTAAAAATGAGATTTGAAATTTATGATGTGGGATGATTTAGGATTATGATTTTCTAATGCAATTAAACTGATGTTCGTATGAAGATAACAAAAGAATTAAATATTTGCATCTCACAGACAACTAAATATATAACAACTTGCTTTTCTAAAATGCAAACAATTAAATACAAGAATTAGAACCCAGGACATAATACGATGATAGAATAAATCCACATAAATTGATGAGAAATGTAAACCAAGCAAAAACAGCGAGTAATTGCAATTTATTCATCAAAATTAGGATTTCTTTTAGGCTGCATTAAAGCAAAATAAAAATACTAATAAGACAATAACAAGCTAGAAGAAATCAGGCCAATAAAATAATTCACCAAGTAAGCAATTTAGACTAGTAAAAAGAGACGATTACCCCTAAAATTAGATAGTCTCTTACCATTCCAAGATTAAGGGAATCACACATCAGGCTTGCACGCACAAGATTAAAGGTTTAAAAAAAAAAAATCTTTGATCAAAGTTATAGGCCCCTGATACCTAGCTTAGTTACTATGCTTGGCACTAGATTAGCACTACGTAATTCCAAATAACTATCAAATTAAATCTTAATCAGATTAAAATTCAAAGTTAAATCATACGAGATAAATTGTTTGAACATGAGCCAGATCGGAAAGGCAAATCTCATAAAACAGAAATCCACAAGTTGCAGGACTAGATAATAGAAAAAATCAAGTCCAGTGAGTTGAAGGTAACATGCAAGCCAGTAGAAATGCTCATATGGCAATATCGCTGGCGTAGTACTGCAATAGCCCATGGAAACCCATCAATACCTGGAAACAAAAAATACTAACAGGGGACTGATCCAGTCCTAGTAATGGAACAGCTATAGTTCCGATCATAAAGTGCTATAGGCCTATAGCCCCTCGTCACTTTATGGTCGATATGTTCTCCACATGCAAAAATGGCATATTAGCTATTTTATAAGAAGTTGCTTCATTTATTTCACTTTTCTATTTTTTGCTCACTATGGAAGCACGTAAATGTATGTTATGTATAATTTTGTGATGATATTCATGATTTTGTGTTTCCATAGGATTATATTGATAAACAATTTAATAAACTGAGGTATTTTTGCATTTCATACCTTATTCTGTCAATGCTTAATAAACAAAATTTTACTTACTCACCTCACCCATTTCTAGCTTTCCTCCGGGTTTTGATCTGATTGTTCCAGCCATCTTTTTAAGCATGGCATCATATTCTGGATCACGTTCTTCAAGAATATTGCTTTCAATTTTTGTCTCTGAGATATACTCTGAAACATTAAAGGCATTATAATTTAAGCAAAAAGAATATGATGTAATAATTAGAGCTCATGCATATTAGCAGAATCATTGAACAGAAGGTTGCTTGTAAATTGATGTCGGTAGAGGTTGACCTTCATGAACTTCATGAATTAAACAGAGAACTGTGGTGATAAAAATATTTTGTCATGGTCTTTACGTCCTAACAATGTTGCCACACCAATCAATTATATGGCTATTGAGCAAATAATTTTAGGGTGTACAGATTCTATCATCAAATTGATTCAATTTATGAAACACAAGAAACAATTTTAGGAATCTGTAGTTCCAATGACCCCCAATAAAAATATAATTCATTCCCTTGTAATGTAAACAATAAAATATGAGAAATCTGTCCAGATAATAATTTAATGATCAATAAAATCAAAGAAATTCAAAAAAATTTGAAAGCCATAAAAAATCACTAGATTATTGAGGTTAACATCGCCAAAAATAGAGACAAAGTTTTAACAAATATTCCTAAAACCAAGCAAGTTCCCAAAAACTAATATCAAATTATGTAGAAGAGAAGGGAACAACACGAGACATCACTAAGCATAGAAAGTTCAAAAGCCTTCGACCAGTACAAGGAGAAGACATACCCTTGATATTATTGATAATTGTCTTTACATGGTACTCAAAAGCATTCACATACAACCAAACACATAAGATTAAAAGTAACCTAAAAATTATATTAAATTAAAAAATATATTTTTTTTCATACCCCAAATTATTATATTTATATGTAAAAATAAAAACTCTAATGAAATAGGTGAAGTCACGGTTCTCGGTAAACGCAGGCATCATCTAGCCCTTTGGATAAACATGCAAGTTGCTACAAGATTTGAAACCATGATAAATATTGCAAGTCACTATAATAGCCAAACTTGGGATTCAAACACAACGCAAAAACAAAACCAACAATTAAGGTATCAAACTATCATAGCACACAAGCTTTACACTTTAATGAGTGAGACCCTCACATCTCCATCTAATCAACATGATATGGCAAAATTTAGCCTAACAAATGTAGAGTTTTATATTACCAAACAGATCATGACATAAACTTCGTGCTTGTTGTGATGCAATCAAGAATCATCATAAACAAGTATTTCACATCAGTACATATGATGTATTTGAAATTCCACCAACAGTTTGGGGCACAATTTCATCATCTCTATAGCTTCATGAACAAGAAATGTGCAATTGTGGCATGATGTTGGATATAAACTTACGAGGAGATCAATGTTATGAAAAATTCAAGATATTTGTTGTGGGTTCATAAACTAAAATAAAATCAGATGCTTTCAAGATTAATCTAATGCTAGAGATCCATAAAATTTCAATTTTCAAATTTAAGCTGCATAACTTTAAATGACCATGCATTTCTTGCATTTAATAACTTAAAGTCTAATGTAAAAACCTTTTTGGAGTCAAGAGCACCACTACCTTATAACTTGGTTTAAAATCCACAAAGAAAATGTTTGCATCAGTAGAAAACTTTAATCATCATAATAAGTTGTTAAATTCTTGCAAATATCTTCACAGTTCACACAAGTTATGCACATGTTGTTGATAGGAAATACTTGAGTTCGCAAGTAATCCTAAGGGTAATACTTGAGTTCGCAAGCAAATCTATCTCCAATTGATGAAAAACAGTGAGAATGATGTGAAATCTGGGTGAAAACAGCCCAAAACAATATATTGCAGTAGGAAAATCAAATCCAACAATAAGAAAAACAAGATACAAGAGATCCTCAATTCGAGAGGAGGATCGTCTCTCCCAAATCTCTAGATAAAAGAGTCTAGAGCCCAAGTCGACAAGAAACCCTAATTGAGAACCAATCAAAACATAATCATTCCCTAAACATCTTGCTCTTAATACAAACACTTCCCTAATCTAATCTCCCTCCCAAGACCTAGCCGCCCCCTCCTTTTGAATTTGAAATCCATTAGGCAAGTTGGGGCCCACCATGTGGGCAGGCAAGAGCAAGGGAGGTGGGCATGTTCTGCATCCTATAAATCCGAGCCAGTCGTTGGGCCGGCTGGGCCGGTTCAGGGTGAACCGGCCTAACAGTTGTGTAAATAATTGTGCAAACTCGATAGAAGAAGTACAACAAATTTAGTAGGTTTTCTAGGTTAAAATCTTATAACAACTTCCAATGGACTTAGTTATCGACAAATCATGTGCAAGCTCAATCATAGGAAATATCAAATTCCAACCAAATACATGCTCAAACATTGAGAAAATAGAAAATGACCAAATTGGTTCCCTAACTTTTTAATGAATGATCAAAATAGTCTCCGACTATATTAAAGTACTAATGTGATCATTAGACTCTTTAAATAGGGATCAAATTAATCATTATGTTGAATCATTTAGGTCCCTATTTAAAAGGTCAAGCTACAAAAATGGGATTTTAAAAATAGTCCCGGAGCATTTTACTCATTCGTAAAGAGTTAGTAATCATTTTGATTCTTATCACCTCCAAGATTATACAAAATAACTAACTACCAAAATTCCTATTAACTGCAACAGTAAGTTTGCCCATCAATTTGTGGGTAATAAACAATTAAAAATGTTAATTGTGACCATCTTTTCCATAAAAAAATTAAACATACAGGCATTGGAAAATTAAATTAAACAAAACACTCAGCTCCAAACCACGAAGCACATAATAGATGTATGAATCGCAACTTCAAGTTCATTAGCAACATCATAACATCACAAATAAATCAGCGACTTCTTTCTAATGACGCAAAAAAAAAGAATAAAATATTCTTCACCCTATAAATCGCTTTCCAAGCCTCGTCAAGTTAGTTCATAAATCCCATAGTTATCATCCAGATGAAGTGTTAACAGGAAAAAGGGTCAGTTAGTCTTAAAATTCAGCACAGCAAAAAATTAAGATAACAAGATACAGCAAGCAAAAATCATTCACCCGGCGGAGGAACGTCCAGACGCTCCCGGATGGCAGCCGCGCCATCATGTGGCAACCGAGGAACCTGCTCAGGGTTACAGGAAACATTTTGAGGAGGGCGCGGCGACGGCCGGGTCCTCGCCGAGCTCGGAATCCGACCCATAGCTCGCCGTAGAGCCTGCCCCATTCTCCCTCCTCACAACTTATCAGTTAACTAGAATCAAAAAGGAGGAAATCCCACCATCTCCGACGCCATGAAAATCAGCAGAATCTGGTTCGATAACTCCTCTGTGGATGTGATGTTTGATTAGGGTTCAAGGAAGCTTATTGATTCAAGCTGGAAGCTAAGGAGATGGAGATCGCCGCATTTACGTGTCTTGTGGTAGGACAATAGCAACACGCGCCCCACAGTATGTCAACCTACAATTAAAAAAAAAAACTAAACACTTATTAACTTTTACTATTTAATATGAATAATTTTAAGTTTAAGTTATTTTTTTAGTTTGAATTTTATATTTATTTAATTGAATAGCTATTTAACACTTTTTTTTGCTCATTTTCTGTTTACTTTTTTAATGATATTTATTTAAAATAATCTGTGCGGGCTAGAATATAGCGGCGGTAAGAGTTTAAAAATTACTTTCGAGCGTTGCACGAATATTCAGCACACAAACAGAAAAGAAAATGTACACCATGATTTTTACGTGGAAAACCAGAAGAGGGAAAAATCACGAGTGCACCCAGCTGAAAAGTTTCACTAGTGTTTTTTATAAATTACAAGAAACTATTTGTCCCACAAATCGGGACGATCAATTACAACTTGAAGCAAATTATACAAGTTTTGCAGAATCCTCGTTTCCCGAAATCCGGCAGAGTTCCGCGTGTTCAGGCGCGGGAAGAGCTCCGGGGTGGTCGAGGAGGAGAGTTATTCCCCTTTCCCCTTTCTCTTCTTCTTACCTTTTCTTCTCTCTCTTCACTTGATCCCCTTTGTGAAGAATGAGGGCTAATTTATTAGTTTTTCTGAGTGTATAGCTCTTAAATAGACGTGAGACCGGGGCGAATAGGGAGTGGTCGAATGGACGGCCGATATTGAATCCTACGATCGTGCACCGTTGTTGGACATTTTGAAGCCTTAGTGATGTCGGAATTCGGCGATCTTGGCTCGTTGGATTCGTTCGTCGACCGTTCGATTCGAGTATAAGATTCGTTTAAAATTGGAGACCGTTTGGCAACTCAAATTGTGGTTTGAACCTTCCAAAAGCCCTTCAGGTCCTTGATTTGGACTCATTTGGACTCGGATTGGGTTGAATTTGGTGTCGTTGGGTTCGTATTTCCGAGACGCTCAGTTTGACTATAAGCTCGCTGAAATCGGAGTTCAGGTGCTCCCGAATTTAATTTTTGAAGTTTTCCGGGTTGATTTTTGCCTTGAAATTCGTGCCCGATCATGACAATTTTTTAAGAATATATCAATAATTTCTTTCAATATCTTTAATTTATAAATCTCTAAGGCATCAATAGAGTGAGTGAGTTTTTCGTCTAAATGTTGCATCGATATTTAGCACACAAACAGAGAAGATAAAACACCATAATTTTTTGTGTGAAAAACCCTAGAAAATGAAAAAAAAAAAATCACAATTCACGCTTAGTCGAAATGGTTCAACTAAATTTGAGTGAGTTATAAAACTTGATTTGTCCTTTTAATTTGGAAATGGTAAAATTACAGTACTTTAAGAAATTGGGTAGAAGTTTGACGGCGGTTGTTGATCAAGCAGAAATCCGGCAATGGCCTGTGGTTGAGGGAAAGTTCAACGGTGTTCTGTCGTTGGGCAAAAGTTTGGCGATGGTCGGTTAGGACGACAACCGGAAACCATGTTTTTGGTGCTCTCAAGATTTCTTTTTATTTTTTGCCAAAGATTGTTAATGAACTATATTGCCTTGGGTCTTCTTTTTAAGTGATAATAACATCGTGCTTTTATTTTAGAGGATGATTACATTTTTATCTATTTGTAGTTAATTAATAATGTAGAGCTTTTTAACATATTTGAAAGACATGTGTAATAGTATGTGTTGGTGGAGATCTCGTATGAATGCAGGGAATATATTCATATTGCAGTACACAGAATTGCCTCTAGAGCCTTTCTCTACTCAAAGGGTTATAGCATCTTTAGCCATTTTCATACTTAAATTTGGCATTTAATGCTCACTAAAAGCAACCCTTCATTGAGTAGGGGCATCAATATTTGACAAGACATGAAAATCCGACTCAAATCCGAGGAGGAGTAGCAGGAGCCCGATTGGACTTGGTAGAAGGTGATGAGCGACCACGATTCAGAGGAAATTGATCGCGACTACAACCTCTAGGAGCAGCAAGCGCAACTGTGTTGCCAGAAATCTGAAGGGTCTGTAAATCATGAGTAACTTCATGCGCTAAATTTAACTCTTCGCTACATGGTGGAGTATATAAATCATCTAAATTCAGAGGCTGATGTTTGTCCTGATAGCAGTTTTAAACGCCTGATAAGAGGCGGGGTAGTCCATTTAGCATATAGTGAATAATGTCCTCGAAATCAAGTGGTGAACCAACTATAGCAAGAGTATGGACTTTGGACTTAATCTCCAGTAAATATTGTGCCATAGACTGATCTTTCATAGAGAAATGATGAATCACAATTTTTAAGTTGACTGATCTAGAATCTAGTGGTAGATTGAAGACGTCGTCCAAGGGTAGTTCATATATCCGCACAATGATCAAGAGATAGCACATACGGTAGAATAACTGGAGAAATAACTAAGTACAAGGCAGCAGCGAGATTTTGATCAATCAGCAACCAAGTGGTGTATTGATAATTTAACACGGTTAAACCAGCAGCATTAGTAACATATTGTGCTGGACATACACAGGAACCATCCAATAAGCCTTGGAAGCCATTGGCACGAAAAATTTTGAGAACTTGAGATCTCCAGGTCGGATGATTATCCGCTGTTAGAGGAGTGACAATAATATTATTGACATTTGTCATCAAGAATTTGAGTTGAGATGGGATAACATGTTCTCTGGAGAAAAGCCAGCCTCTGTTGCTGTTGTAGACAGAACAATGGGAAAATCAACTGATGGATTCATGCTGACGGGAGGGAAGGAAGAAGAAATAACAGCAAAGAACAGCTCTTAGGAGACCTGCTCTGATACCACGAAAACCTGCAAGTTTAGAAACTAATGCAGAACTAGGAAACAGAAAGAAACGTAAGAGCAAGAATTGAGTTCATTGAATAGAATAATGCTGAAACAAAGAGCTCCTATATATATATATAGCAGGAAAACAATAGCTAAATAGAAATTTAATTTTTATATGAAAAGCAAAACTGTGTTAAAGCTGCTCCAAACGCAACTTAAATTACTATCTTCCATTTATGACTTAGTTCTATAAGGTTCTGGCTGCTGCAAGCTTAAAGCACATCTTCCTTCATTTGTGGCTTGAATCGGAATTGGCTACCAAAAGCTTCTTAGTTTGTTCTGTTATTTACTTTTATTTACTGCGTTCTTCTTTTTACTTGTCAGGTACAATTTGAAGAAGTTGAGTTATGAGGAGAGAAAGGTGTTGATGAAGACGATGAGGACGATGATGATTAATGTGTTCAGGATGTCATTTAGAGTTCAGTTGAGATTATTATCTCACCCACTAAGGCTTAGGGTGGTTAGTGGGCGAGCACGGTTGAGAACCTCCCATCTCGGGTTCGAATCCCTTCTACTACGGCCTCGCCTCTTCAGTGGGGCAAAGCAAGTGTGGGTCCGATACTGTTCAGTGGCCTCGCTAGGTTCCGCTGAAATATTAGTTACGCCGTCAAACGCTCCCTTTAGAATGATAGAGGATAGATACTCCCGTTTCAAAAAAAATTATTATCTCCTAATGTTGAAGTTTTTTTGTGGCCCATTCAACTCAGTTAGACTTCCTCTCTTTCATTTATCTTTTTTTTTTTTTCTAAAAGTATGCTCTGTTGTTGAACCCTATTGTCTTCTTCTTTTTTCTTTTTTTCTTTTTTTTTTTCAATTTTGACTTTGATTTATTTTGTGGATCTTAGTGGTTTACGATGTTTCAATTTTTTTCTTTTATGAATGTCAATGTTTTGAATGCTTTTGACTACCGTTATCTGACTACGATCCTCTCAATCAAATAAATAGGTCAACAATATCTTAAAAATAACTCTTACGTCATTTCGGTTCTTCCAAATCCAACCATATAATATTCTCTCTATATAATGTATATTTTCTAAGTTTTGCCAATTTCTTTCTTCCATAAACGGGGTCATTTATAATAAATGATCAATACTAGAAAAATCATTGTCACTATAATAGCCAAACTTGGGATTCAAACACAACGCAAAAACAAAACCAACAATTAAGGTATCAAACTATCATAGCACACAAGCTTTACACTTTAATGAGTGAGACCCTCACATCTCCATCTAATCAACATGATATGGCAAAATTTAGCCTAACAAATGTAGAGTTTATATTACCAAACAGATCATGACATAAACTTCGTGCTTGTTGTAATGTAATCAAGAATCATCATAAAGAAGTATTTCACATCAGTACATATGATGTATTTGGAATCCACCAACAGTTTGGGGCACAATTTCATCATCTCTATAGCTTCATTAACAAGAAATGTGCAATTTTGGCATGATGTTGGATATAAACTTACGAGGAGATCAAAGTTATGAAAAATTCAAGATATTTGTTGTGGGTTCATAAACTAAAATAAAATCAGATGCTTTCAAGATTAATCTAATGCTAGAGATCCATAAAATTTCAATTTTCAAATTTAATCTGCATAACTTTAAATGAACATGCATTTCTTGCATTTAATAACTAAAAGTCTAATGTAAAGACCTTTTTGGAGACGAGAGCACCACTACCTTATAACTTGGTTTAAAATCCACAAAGAAAATGTTCACATCAGTAGAAAACTTTAATCATCATAATAAGTTGTTAAATTCTTGCAAATATCTTCACAGTTCACACAAGTTATGCACATGTTGTTGATAGGAAATACTTGAGTTCGCAAGTAACCCTAATGGTAATACTTGAGTTTACAAGCAAATCTATATCCAATTGATGAAAAACAGCGAGAATAATGCGAAATCTGGGTGAAAACAGCCCAAAACAATATATTGCGGTAGGAAAATCAAAGCCAAACAATAAGAAAAATAAGATACAAGAGATCCTCAATTCGAGAGGAGGATCGTCTCTCCCAAATCTCTAGATAAAAGAGTCTATAGCCCAAATTGACAAGAAAACCTAATTGAGAACCAATCAAAACATAATGATTCCCTAAATATCTCTTGCTCTTAATACAAAAACTTCCCTAATCTAATCTCCCTCCCAAAACCTAGCCGCCCCCTCCTTTTGAATTTGAAATCCATTAGGCAAGTTGGGGCCAACCATGTGGGCGGGCAAGAGCAAGGGAGGCAAGCATGTTCCGCATCCTATAAACCTGAGCCAGCCGTTGGGCCGGCTGGGCTGGTTCAGGGTGAACCGGCCTAACAGTTGTGTAAATAATTGTGCAAACTCAATAGAAAAAGTACAACAAATTTAGTAGGTTTTCTAGGTTAAAATCTTATAACAACTTCCAATGGACTTAGTTATCGACAAATCATGTGCAAGCTCAATCATAGGAAATATCAAATTCCAACCAAATAAATGCTCAAAAATTGAGAAAACAGAAAATGATCAAATTGATTCCCTAACTTTTTAATGAAGGATCAAAATAGTCTACGACTATATACAAGTACCAATGTGATCATTAGACTCTTTAAATAGGGATCAAATTAATCATTATGTGGAATCATTTAGGTCCCTATTTAAAAGGTCAAGCTACAAAAATGGGATTTTACAAGTAGTCCGGGAGCATTTTACTCCTTCGTAAAGAGTAAGTAATCATTTTGATTCTTATCAACTCAAATTCCTATCAACTCCAAGATTATACAAAATAACTAACTACCAAAATTCCTAGTAAATACAACAGTAAGTTTGCCCATCAATTAGTGGGTAATAAACAATTAAAAATTTTAATTGTGACCATCTTTTCCATAAAAAAATTAAACATACAGGCATTGGAAAATTAAATTAAACAAAACACTCAGCTCCAAACCACGAAGCACATAAGAGATGTATGAATCGCAACTTCAAGTTCATTAGCAACATCATAACATCACAAATAACCAAGATAAAATCAGCCACTGCTTTCTAATGACGCAAAAAAAAAAGAATAAATAAAATATTCTTCACCCTATAAATCGCTTTCCAAGCATCGTCAATTTAGTTCATAAATCCCATAGTTATCATCCAGATGAAGTGTTAACAGGAAAAAGGGTCAGTTAGTCTTCAAATTCAGCACAACAAAAAATTAAGATAACAAGATACAGCAAGCAAAAATCATTCACCCGGCGGAGGAACGTCCAGACGCTCCCGGGTGGCAGCCGCGCCATCATGTGGCAACCGAGAAACCTGCTCAGGGTTAGAGGAAACATTTTGAGGAGGGCGCGGCGACGGCCGGGTCCTCGCCGAGCTCGGAATCCGACCCATAGCTCGCCGTAGAGCCTGCCCCATTCTCCCTCTCACAACTTATCAGTTAACTACAACCAAAAAGGAGGAAATCCCATCATCTCCGACGCCATGAAAATCAGCAGAATCTGGTTCGATAACTCCTCTCTGGATGTGAAGTTTGATTAGGGTTCAAGGAAGCTTATTGATTCAAGCTGGAAGCTAAGGAGATGGAGATCGCGGCATTTACGTGTCTTGTGGTAGGACAATAGCAACACGCGCCCCACAGTATGTCAACCTACAATTAAAAAAAAACTAACGACTTATTAACTTTACTATTTTAAATGAATAATTTTAAGTTAAGTTATTTTTTTAGTTTGAATTTTATTATTTATTTAATTGAATAGCTATTTAACTTTTTTTTTTTGCTCTATTTTTGTTTACTTTTTTAATGATATTTATTTAAAATAATAATTGTAGCGGGCTAGAATATACGCGGCGGTAGAGTTTACAAATTCACGTTCGAGCGTTGCACGAATATTCAGCACACAAACAGAAAAGAAAATGTACACCATGATTTTTACGTGGAAAACCCAGAAGAGGGAAAAAACCACGGGGAAACTGATTCGTCCGACAAATCGAGACGATCAGATTACAACTTGAAGCAAATTTAAAGTTTTGCAGAATCCCGTCGTTTCCCGAAAAT